>NC_050600.1:19927711-20227711 GCF_013368585.1 Megalops cyprinoides | reverse complement strand
TCATGCAGGGGGCGTTATTGTGTTGCCTGTTTGACCCTGATGTTGTCATCCCCGCTAATCTTTAGCCCTTTCTGGAAGGCACTACTGAGATACACACACAACGCGGGTCCGAGTGTGAACGGCCAAATTTCCATTTCCCGTTGCCGCTAATCCGCTCGATAAACTTTGTAAATGCTAATCTCTGTTTGGACGATTTATAAAGTTAATCATGTTTGAAACAGCCAAAGCAAACACAGTGCCTTGGGTGAGTTTGTTCTCATTGATCTCTGGAGCGGTGCAGCACGTCTCGTTATGCAGGCCAAGTGGCACGTCCAATCAGAACATGCGGAACTGTCCCGTGTGAGAACGTCCCGCGGGGAATCCCAGTTCACTGAGGCAGCCTCTTTTAAATAACACTTTACCTACAACAACAGCCTGTCCTGTCAGCCCTTTCAACAAGGATGGTTTTACTACATGTATCACAAACATACAATTTTTATACAATACATATAATGCAATTATATGGTTGTATTAATTCAGAGGCAAACCTCTTCAAAATTGGGGCACAGTTCCACTGGGAATCTATCTGATGATGAAATACTTTGGCTAAGATTAGTTAGAAAAGGGACAGCCATACACTGAATGTTGACAACATTGAACACATCTGCATGCAGCGTACACTTCATGAATAATGTCGGTGCAACTGTAAGAAAACCATTAACGTGGACTTCCAGTTTCATAAAACTAGAAAATGTAAGCATCGCAATTTATGATTAAATGTTCACAGATTTTTCTGTCATTCAGGTTGTGGGACAGATCTGTAAGAAATCTGATTGACAGTGGACAGACAGAAATATGATTATGAAACGCACAAGGAGTGCTAAGGAAGGCCATCAGTCACCTCTGTCACACCCTATAATGAGATGTGCCACTGATATACAATTTGCAGCTGCTGAAGGGATGTGCGCCTCATTGTCAGGTCCCTGCTGAATACTTAACCTCCTTGTCACTAGAATGGTAATGCTTTGAGACGAACGCCATTTGCACCTTTCATTGGTATCGGTCGCTGAAATGCTGAATAGGTGCAGACTCTTTGTCTTATCTGCTGTAGCTTCACGGTTTTACATTTTACATGTACTTGTCTGGAGGATGCCTTATCCACACACGACTTATAAGGCATATTATAAGGGTCATAAGGGCAATGCATACAGAAAACATTGGGCCACATTTGAATTATCAGTACTGCACACAGCTCTACTGTAACCAGTGACATTCTGCAAATACAGACAAAACACTACAACAAGCAAAGTTTCAACAACAACTAATGTATATAAATTATATATATTAATATATAAATAGTGTAGAATGTGATCTTTATCTTTATAGTTTTATCATGAGAATGAGCAGGTCTTTAAAAGTCATTTTGGGGAAAGTAAGGTAAGTGACGATGAGGTTTTTTTAAATGGTCTAAATCTTTTTTTTTTTTTTACCCAAGCACAGACGAGAGAGTCTTAAGCTCCATTAGCCTGAATATAAGCCCCTGATACCATCTGTTATTCTTGCGGCGATGTTGAAGCTAAAAGGTTTTGCTCCGCGATAGAGGAGAGGTGCTGGGCTGGTGCATTTGTGGAGCCGTTATGAGAGGTGTGCATTTCGCCTGATATTCTTGGCACCTCTTTCACTTTGCCCTCTCACTGTAGTGCTCTTCAGGAAGGCATTTCCACTGCACTTCAGCTTCTTCTAGCTGCCTGTGTGTGCGATGCATTTTTAATGTGTTTTTCTTATGATCCATTACCGTTACTCTTGCGGTTGCTGTTCTTCCTCCTGTTTTTTTTTTTAATCTAAACTGCATATAATTGCATTTTTGTTTGAACATATCTGAGATGATGTACTTGCATGAACTATTCAGTACTCTAGATTTTGTTCACTTTTGCACTCATGCATTGTAAATGTCCTTGGACATGGCACCAGCATACTACTTCTACTACTATTCCTATTACTAATAATAGTAACTACTAATGCCTAATAACAATTATTATTATTATTAGTAGTAGTAGTAGTTGTTGTTGTAGTATGCTGTTGCCATGTGTATTGTTGTGTACTTGTTGAATCACAGACACCATGTCATTATAATGTTGCAATGAATCCTATATAGCTGTGGGAAAAATGCAAAATGTCTTAGCAGACAAGCTGTACACACATTGAAATTAAGTTCTGCATTCATGCCACTGGATGTACTTCTATCTCAAGCTGTAAAAGTTCAGCCCTCTTCAGTACTTTGACCGCTTTCATCAGCAGACATATTCTGTCTTTGGCATTCCATCATGCACATTCGTCTCAGCAGAGCTGTAATAATGATCACCGCCGCACGTGTTTGCATGTTCCCGTATGCGTGTGATGACACATACCTTTAGCACTTTGGCGCTCTTAAGCCATTTCAAAGGTCAGCCACAATCCCCCACATTTCCAATGCAGAGGGAATCGCGGGTCGATCCCCCATCCCCTGGGAGAGGGCTGTATTTCATTAGCATTCATGTGGACATAAGTGGAGTCCATTCATTACGGGTGTCAATGCTGACCACGGTAGGGTGATATTTCTCATTCATGGGGGGCACCACTTTTTTGTGCAGACATCAAAATGCTACTAACAACACGAGGCCCGTGCGCAAAAACCAAAAATCCATTGACCTTCGCAACCACCTTTGACGCAACCACTTAAGACACAGAGAAGACATCGTGGTGCAAACCTGAAGCGTCGTTCATGGGCCATCTGGCCTTTTCTCGGTATTGATTTCCTCTCAGGGCCCATTGAATAAAGGTGAAAGACGATTAAATAATCCTGCCATTAAAAAACGATTTTCTCCTGAAGGTTGTGCAGAACCCCCCAACTCTTCTGTATGTGTGGAAGAAGTTCTCTTCAGAGAACAATTTTCCTCACTTGGACTCACATGAGTGTGCACGTCTGGATCATTATTTAACTCGTGGGATGCTTGCTGCGGCTGAAGGGAGTGAGCAGAAAGCTAAGCCACGGAGAAAAGCGGGCCCTCTTGCGCAATATCTAAAATGAGTCATCCACTTGTCTACTTTTGAAGATAATTTGAAACTCCTCTCCGTTCATTTAGGACACTCACACCTGGATCCACTCAGCCTTTGCCCTTACTTTGACTTGCAATTAAAGGCAATTCAGTTCCACCTTTTATTCCCATGCAGATTTGTGAGTTGGGTTATCAAACAATAAATCAAACGTAAAATTTTGTTTGCACTGAATAAAAACGACAGTTTGTTATGAGTTGGCATTAAGAGAAAAACTGCCTGAGTACAGCGGTTAAACTTTGATGGGGCATGAGGACAGAATGTGGTGTCTGTCACGTGGGGCAGAGCTTGAACGATGTCCTCAGAACACCACTGGCACCCCGAGCTCTGCGTTGAAGCACTGTAGGTGAATGGAACGCCCCCAGAAAAACGCAAGCCGCACTCCTGAAAGCGTTAACGCTGGGAGGAACTGAACGAGAAAGCGCAGGGCACAGACAAACCCTACTCGGTGAGGGCGCCTTCACGTGTGCCGACAATGTGCAACTGTGGCACTAAATAGGATGCACGTGCACGCCTCATTGATGTTACGTGGACCAGCCAAGAGAAAAATGCATTGCTAATGTGCGAAATGGAGCACTTTTCATAATGTCTGCCAATTTCCACAGGTGGAAATGCCCACTTGTATAATGCGGCTGCATGTGCATTATGCACATCACACACAGTACTGTGTGTAAATAAATGTAGAGAGAGCAAAGAGGGCTTGTGATTTCCAGCCAGGCGCAAAATTACAGTTGATGCCTGTATTATGCGCACCGAGTGATGTGCTACAGTGAATGAAGCTCCTCTCAGCTGATCTTTCACAGTGTGGAGTTGAGGGAAGGCGCTCAAACTGCTTTTCCTGTTACCTCACTGTACCGTACGGTAGGGCATTATCAACAGCTATATTACCTGGTCAAAAGCGCATGGCAGTACCAATGACAGATCAGGAGAACAGAACATACTGTACGAGCAAGGTTCCCGATGCAAAGGGATTTGAGTCAGATATACTGCTGATAACAGGCGATTAGTTCATATGATCTGGGAGGAGAAATGGACTGCCAGTACTCAGTATTTCAGAATTGAGGTATGGCATTGGAAAATACAGCAGTGGGTGAGTGTTATAGTAATCATCATCACAAGGTCTTCTGTGAGACTGAATTGTGTTATTGTATCCCTGTGGTGTTTTATGTGCAAGGTGTTGCTCACATGTGTACAGGTGTATACGCTGTAATGACACCTTAAAAACCAATGACACCTTAAAATGATTAATTCAGTAAAATGTGAGAATTGGTCAAGGGTCTGAATACTTTTGCAAGGCACTGTACTTATGTTAATAGTAACCAATCTGACCAAATTATTGAAATAATAAAATAAGATATAATCCAGTGAAGAACCAATTAAAATAGTCTCTTACTATTTCTGCTCTAAAGACAGAAGCTTCTTTTAATCATTTGTTAATGGTGATTATTCTGTTTTTACATGGTAGCTCAGGAACAGTTCTCTCGAGTAGAGTGAATGGGGCCACACAGATGTTACAGTATGGGGATAGGATTGCCAATAAAATAAAGAAATTATATGCATTCAAAATGAACTTTCTTAGGCATCTGCATTAGAAATCTTTTGAGGCTTCCATTTTTCTAAAGCACATCTCTCCCCTGGCGAAGATTCCTAAAATAATAATACAAAAAATTAACATGAAATAATGAGTTAGAAAATATGTAGTGATGTGAGAACATATCTCTTATAATAAGAAAATGGTTGAGAAAAATTGATTGCACCTACAAACTTGTTTTAAAACAAACAACCTTGCAAAATGGCGAAGTAAATATTTTTGACAGTGCACCCTAATTTACATTACTGCACATGCCTGCAATCCGCCACGCCACTTCTGCATTCTTGACTCGGTTTTCTGATTAGTATTTCCTGCCCGTCAAGCCGCAGAGGTCAACAGTGTATTATAAATAATGACTGTTACCGTGTCACCAATTGCCGAGGCGATCGGTTTAAGAACTTTGAGGAGAGATGTCTAATTAGTGTCTTTATTGACTGTCTCTGTGTGAGGCGTGAGAGGATAAAAAAGAGCTCTATTATCTGATCCCAGGGGATTATGTTCAATTAAAGCCAGTGTGACAACACTCAGTGGGACACGGGGAGAGGGCGGGGGTGTCGTTAGCTTCATTTAACCAGCAACTTGTCAGGCATGCTTCACTTAGCCAACAATACTGTATGCACCTCTGGTGACGACCATTAGTTTAAGTATGATACAAATCCACAGACTGCCCCTAATTGCAAAGAGGACTATAACTTACACACTCGTCCCTTATTCTCCTAACAAATCACACTCCCAAACCTGACCTATGCCTAATGCGCCATAATTAGGCAGGTGAGCCAACCATTGCACTCTTGGTTTAGTCATTTCATGACTAGAATGAGCAACTGCAACAATCATGCATTGCATTACAATACATTCATTTAGCAGACGCTCTTATGCAGGGCAACTCCCAGCACAAAAGAACAGGAGTGTATCCATTCAAGTCGAATGAGCAACAGTGCGTTATTGCCTATATTATAGGGGAAATTGTAGCCATTTTTCAAATTTTCACGAAGATAAGTCATGCTGATGTGGTTTCACACAAGCAAGAAAAGATCAAAGAGAAACCCAGCTTACAAGTTGGGAGCTAAGATCGTGTTCTCAGATGTCCTTTCCCATACCACTGAGAAGTAAACAGAAAAGCAATCTCACCACCTCTCCCAGTCCAATTCCACCAGCAAGTGGCAAGTTAATGAGACTCTCCAAACCACGGTTCACCATTCTGTAGCCCTCTGTCTCCCCTTCCAAGTCTCTCTGCTGTGTTTGCTGGGGGCAATAATTGTTCTCAACAATTTGAAATTTAAATATAATTTTTTTCTGAACTAGTGCCAAGGGGCAGAGAACTAGAAAAATGCTTTTTGTAACATTACATAAATTACAGCATAAGTGGATAATGGATTCTAAAAGGATGCGTAGCATTTGAAAACAGCAATGACAACAAAAACAGAAATTATGATGAAAATAATCTGCTTCACAGGATTGAGGGAAACCTTTTTCTTATCATGGCTGAAAGTAAATGCATTACATTATTGGCATGTAGCGGGTGCTATATACTGATGCAATTCTGGATTATGAGTAGCAGTTATGAGTAGGTTATGAGTCCTGCTCCTTACCACTATGCTACAGTGCCACCCAAAAACACATGCCAAGGTTTATCTCAAGGTCATCCAAGGCACAATTTTTAAACTGAACGCAACTGTTTTCCTCTAAGAAGGTTATTTTCGGCAATTGCACATTTGTCTACACTGCCACATATAATTGGACAGTTGCAAAAGATGGATTCAATGCCACTGCTTTTGCTTCAAAGAACGGCAGCCTCTTTGAAGCTGAGACTGAGACTCGGCTATCTCCTTAATTCTGGAGCTTCGCTTGAGCAGCTGACTACCTCTGCTGCCTGATGGGAATGAGGTGCAGTAGCCTGCGGGCTTAGGAGTAATTACACTGCGTAGTCTCAATGTCACATGAGTACACACGGTGTTTACCCTCTTCTCCCTCCTTACGTCAGTGTAGAGCTAATACACCTGCCAGCTTCCTCTTGCTGCCTTACCATACATGTTGTCTGTGAGGTGAGAGGGGCATTCATTTAAACTGTTATGGCACCTTGCTCTTAATGTTGAGTCAGCAGTTCAAGCAAGTGCACGGTTACTTTTTTTATGTGTTCATACACAACTTTTGTTTAGTTTATTTAATAGATAGATGACCTCATATTAGTGTATGGTCAAAATGAAAAAAATCTGAAAAAATCAGGACTCTCTGTCATTAAAAAGGTAATGTTTGCAAGTTATGTTGCATGTTACAAGGTTACAGTGTTACAAAATCTATGGATGCAATGTTGTGTCCATCATTAAATTGCTCCTAGTGAGTGTGAAGAGTATGTTATGTTAACGCTGTTAACACTCATAGTCTTACTAGCTTTCATTTTGTTGTTTTCATTTTACAAAGAATGAAGTAATGGGAATAGTTAAAATAGCCGGCTAAAATGGCATGTTAAGCTAGTTTACTCACTAAAATAACTATTTTATATTGAATGCTACTTAAGTTTTCTCTGATTGATCACAATTGGCCTTTTAGCCAAGTCCTATCAGAGTGTGGTCATTCACACTATTTGGAAATCAAATAAAAAGAAATACTGGGTCTGCTACTTCAAGACATCTTCTGAGTTATTGGCATTAGACTAAATCAGAAACACATGGTTTTGGGTTTAGGGTACCAGAGATTAGTGTTTTTATGATTACTTAGTTACCATCTGTTCTAAAGGGTACCATTTCGCTTGATAAATACACACATCCAAGATCACAGTAACTATATGTAAAAATATCATACCATAGAGGACACTTTGGGCTTTCCAGACAAGTAATCAAAATTGGTCTGGGGTAATTGTATTGTGACTTATCAGACTGTAAATGGATTTCCACATTTAACACTGAATTTAACCGAATTTAGCAATACAGACCCACAGTGGCTGTCACCTAGGCAACTGCTTTTCTCAGCCAAACATTATATGAAGTCTTTGGCCCAGCTCTGAAATCTCACATCAAAAAGCACTGAAAAAAAAAGAATTTATCATATAAGGTTGCTGATCAGGTACTGATGCCACAGAAGGGCAACAGTACATCAAAATAGCTAGATAGAATGAAAATGGATGTTTAGGTACTTTCCCTCATTCCGACATTATGCCAAAACATATTTGTCAGTGATAGCTTTGAAAATGTAGGAACATTTTTCCTGGTTCCTTTGATCTTTTCCCTTCTGATGTCTTACTCCTGCTCATAACCTTGATGGTTATGAATCAATGAAGGACCTGAGAGTGAGATAGAGAAGTGGCTCAGACATTAGAGGGTAAACTCTCCTTTGACTCAGGTCTCTCCCCCCCCCACACACCTTTCGGTGGATCCAATGAATACAGCAAACCGCTAATATAACAACTCTGACCCTGGGATGCTATTTCAGCCCCTCTCAGATGAATCTAATTTATTTTAGCCCCTTCACCAGTTCCTTCACCCGGTGTATTGCTTTTGTGTGTACCCTTTCAGAGGGTGTAGCAGATTCTGCAGTATATTGGACATAGCCAGTTGGTGTTGCAGTTGACTTTCTTTGTGAGTACTCAACTCATCCAAGTCCCAGTTTCTATCCTTACCTGGGGATGCTTTCTCATGTCTGACATTTTACAAACATGAGTCAGCATACATTACTTAAATTTATTCTGCATCTTCCATTCTTTTTTCAAATAACTGTGACACACAACACAATTTAGAAATATGTTGTCTGACCTATGAAAGCATTACAAAAAGGATCTGACTGTGAATGCTGGGTCCAGTCTCTCCTCGTTGAGACATATTTGCCACGTTGCTGCTGCTAACGCTGTAATTGTGGATCCTGCCCTTATCTGAGCCACCTGAAGGTTATTAAAGGAGTCGATCACTATGAACTCCCACGACCTCCCTGCACCTGCAGACTACATGGGGCTCAGATGGAAGCCAATAAAGTCACTTCACGTGGTTGCATGCAGTTGAAGAAAACTGGGGAATGCAAGTGAGAAACACAATCTTTGGTAGTGGTGTGACAACATGTTAATATTTACTTTGTTGCAGTGGTTTGTGACACCATATGTAGGTTTTATAAGCATGTGGTAGTGTTCAATGTAGCAACCTCACTACTGATGCATTAATTAAAATACCGTTAATTACTCAGATGAACAGCACAGTATCACTTGCATACACATATACTCACAGTTAATTACCAGATAATGGTAGTGGCAGTTTGTATGATTAGACAACAATTACCAAAACAAAAGCATTACATCAAGGACATAAAGCATTGTTAATAAAGTATTAACATATACTATAAATAAAGTATTATTACAGCTACTGATTAATTTGAACATCTGATGAGAAAGACGGAAGAGTTCAGAATGATTTAAACTAATGCATCATTTGTCACCCTAGCCATTGATAATGCAGTGACTGCCTGGGGGCTCGGTGAAATGTTACCTGAGTGCTTGTTTGCTTGTTTGCTGAGTTTCATGGCTTTGGTTTCCCTCATCCCTTCCAGCCGCTTCCACCAGCCGACTGGCTCTGCTTCAAGGGGGGATTGGCATGAGCTGGAATGGCAGGAATGCTTTCTGACTGGCGGGTTTTCATGGAGGGTGCTGGCAATGCCACACAGCTGCATACAACCACAGGGTTCTCACCATGACCACAGCCTCCTAAATGATGTACAGTCCCTCTCAAAAATGAGGTGCAAAATTACCTGGAAATGTAGCAGTGGAACAAGTTAAATTTAGATAAAATGAATCCACAATCCAAACATATTTCGGGCTTATTATGCCACTTTAAAACAAATGTTTTTTTCAGCATGCTTATATTCAGTCTGGCCACAGGCTTGATTGTAGGATAAATAGTTGTGTGAATTGAACATAAGTACCGAAGATTTTCCTCTGAAATGAAAACACAGCCATGACCATGAGCTTTAATTGTGCTTATTAGTTACAACTAAACACTTTCCCATTTTTCATGGGAGTATGTTTCCAGGAGACTGTTGTAAAAAATTACAAGCCCCTACTAATGAATAAAAAGAAAAATAATATTAATACATAGGGTAAATATGTGATATTTGTTCAGAAAAAAAAGCCTGACATGCACATCAAGTAATATCTGACAAAGTGGTACTCAACGAGGGCTATTATGTTTATGATTCATTAGTTATCATTTTCGCAAACAGCCTTCAATTCATTTTGTTTGGAGAGCAGGTTTTACCACCGCCACCACGCTCTGCTGACCTAATAAAACTCAGTGTACTGTACTGAGTCATACAGGCCTTTTCTGCAGTTACTATGGATGGTGCTCGATTGAAGCATGTCAGGAAGGAAAAAAAAAATCAATTCCAGATTGCAGCAATCCTCTCAGAGTGGCTTGTGTTGGAGTCCAGGCACAGTGTATCAGAGGATCAGAGCCGTGGCAATGACCTGTAAGCGTAACAAGGCGCCCTTTGACATTTATGCACTTTTCAAAATAGCTTTTCCCGTCTCGGAGAATAAAGAAACAACACCGATTTGTTGTTGGTTTTAATGCCGCACCTGAATGCAACCGTTGCATCCTGTTCAAAAATGGACCCGCAAAACGCTGTTGACAGAGGAAAGCGCGCGGTTCTGCACGCGTAAACAGGGTACTACTTCAGCTGACGGCGGGGAGGGAATTCCTGGAACATGAAACACTTCTCTGCCGAGGCGCGTCTGTCTTTGATCTCCCTCCGCTTTTTCAGCCACGACATCTCATTCTTCCGCCGCTCGTAAAGGACCTTTTCAGAAGTCGCCGACTGGGACTTGTCTGAACGAGAGGGCATTATAAACGGCCATGCCTTACATTCGGCGCCGGGGAAAAGTCAGCATCCCGGCAAAGTGGGCCAATTTGATTGGTTTATTTTACAAAGTACAATGACAGAAAAGTGTGTGCGTGCGCGTGTGTCTGTCTGTCTGTCTGTCTGTGTGTGCGTGCGTGTGTGTGTGGGTGTTTGTGGGTGCGTGTGTGTGTGTGTGTGTCAGTGTGTGCACGTATGCGTGTGCCTCTGTGTATTGGTGTTGCTTTGAGACGAAACGTGCTGGAGATGTACCAGCTTCACCAAATCTAACTAATTACACATTTGGCAACGGTTTTTAAAATCCATCTGGCTCTCCTGATTGTCTGTTGAGCATTGTGAACAGAACAATTTTCACCCATTGACAAAGGAAATTTCAATCATGCTGAAATAATATTTCATGAACATTTCATGAATTTCATAAAGCAAAATATCTATCAGGCCCTGCTTCCCCCATGAATTGCCATGCTCTTTATTCCACACAACAATGTCTGCCATTTCAGTTGGGAAGCGTGTAAGAGCTATTTGTTTGCTTATGTCCTTTTTCAGGAGGACAGTTTGGTCTACGGATTTTTGCCTGTGCAACAAGTAGGGGTGACCTTACGTTAATATGCACTGCACGTACAGGTAGACCTCTTCTGGAGAACAATTGTAACCCATGGGTACTAGTGTACGTTTACAAAGCTCAGTGTGTGAGAGAGAGAAAAAGAGAGCAAAGAGCAAAGAAAAAAGCAAAATACCCACAAGGCCCTAAGCTGAAACAGAATAACAGCGTCCCCCCCAATTCTCTGGGTGACGTCATTCAATTGAGCTTGTAAGGTTGCCTTCAGAGGTGCCGGTACAAATACAAGGCACAAAATCATTTCCGTTCAGAAGATTTTTTTTTTATCCCACAGAGATCAAACTAGTGTCAATCTAATAAAAGTTTTAGAGCAAAGTAGTGTGTTGGACTTTTTCCAGCACTTCAGAAAGATAGGATGTATGTATACTCACTGACAGGGACATCATTTTACCCTTGTTTTACATACCCTCCCCAGTATCCATCAACTCCTGTGGAGTTTAAAGCTGGATGCATTGATTATATAATACCTGAATTGCACAGAGGGGAAATTGCTTTTAGAAGAGGTACATCAATCCAGGATACATGTTTCCTGCCATGGCTACACACTCAGTTGTGTCTGCGTGTTCTCTAGTGTGGAGGAGAATAAATGTCAACGATAGTTCTCTAATAAAGTGAATCTGCTGTCTCCTGTGGCACCATGAGTGCCAGTTACATGGAATGATGTTGCGTGCATCGGTCTATGACACAGATACCAAAGAGTAATGAAGACTGATGAGGGGTTGAGAAAGGTCCCTCCGCTGCGTCCTCTGGAAATCTCTATAATGTAATGGCATTACAACACGTTTTGCGTTCACCTAAGGATCCGTCTTTGGATTCTGGCCAGCTGAATATGATTTGATTGGAGGGAGGATAACAGAAAGGAGAGATATAGGTTGTGTGCAAGAATATACATTTCTGTGACAGGGGGCAATGCTGTCTGTGTACCTCCACTGGAGATGCACACATTCAGTAATATGAAATTGCATTACATACATTATTTAGCATTTACCAGATGGTCTTATCCAGAGCAACTTACATAGGTTGATAGAATTATACAGTTGGATATTTGCTAAGGCAATTCTAAGCTAAGCACCTTGCTCAAAGGTACAACAGCAGTGCCTCAGTGGGGGATCAAACCAGCAACCTTTTGGTTATGAGCCCTGGTCCACTACACCACACTGCTGCTATTGAAACCGAGAGCTGCAGCTGTGTCATATGGGCCATCCCAGTGGTCAAAAAGTGTTGGTGGCCGGCTGATAGCCAGCTTGATCTGATCATCGACTGCCAGGCTCTGGCTTAGACAGTCTCAGGGATGCAGACTCCTGCCTGTCTACCACTGGCTACAGTATAATACGTCACAAGTGCTATTGAGGTGCCAAACCTGCGGCTCTCTGGGATTTGCTATTTACAATACATTGATGAGGGGAATCTTTCAAATTCCACCTAATCTCCATCCGCCCCGCCTGTGATGCCACGGCTCAGAGCCTTCTTCCTATTCAGTGTCCTGTCGGCTCTGAAAAGCGCCAGTCTATGGCATCTGTGTCCGTCTACAGTATGCCTCTCCAGACATTGTAACAATTGCTTCTCTCCCAGTCATCACTGTGACAGACTTGAGAAGATGAATCATTCACATCCCCCACCCCGCCCCCAGAGATACCCTCTCCTTCCCCCTGAGGCTTCCTCTCCCCAAAAAAGTCACGGGGAGGGCTTTCCTGTTCTCCCCTCTGGTTTTTATTCCTGGAACAGCTTTTTGCCAACAATTTGCACCAGATTGCTTTGTATAGGATCTGACTGCACTAATTAAACCCGGGGGGACTCAATGGATTGACCCGCAACTCCGCTGTGGATCAAACATCAACAAAACATAATATGATTTATTCTCCATTTCTTTTCAATGCAGTGCATTTTTCAGCATATTGCAGAGGAGCACTAAGCTCTGGATGTATAAGATGACGTGTTTTTGATGGGGGCCATGTGGTGAAATCTGCGGTAAACTGACCTGTGAGCACGGAAAAGCCACACTATCTCCTTGTGTTTGAGGAGGGGAATATTAAATAAAGAGCACACCTTTGTTGCAAAAAAAAAAAACTTTCAGTCAGAGGGAGACCAGTCTAATCAGAATGTGTTGCAACCAAGAGGAAAGTTATTGAAAGAACTGGGTTTTTCATAACTTATGTCATTTCCTTTCCTTTGCTTCCTGTCCTTGCTTTAAGTGTTACCCACGTGGGCCAGAGAAGCATATGTGCTGAACAGAACGCACTTCCACCTTTTTGCAACAAAGGGTTGCCCATCCTGCTCCTGGACACGGCTGCACTAAGCAGCCAGAGGACCCTTCACAATAGACTTGCTCATTTAACAGCCCCTGGTGCTTGAGCGTCACAGAGCAAAGTAATGAAGCTCAGCCCCACAGCTCTCTAGTGGGGATGGAGTCTGGCTCTCTCAGCATGATCCATTTGCCACAGTGGCGTTTCAGAATCGTATATTATTTATTCCCACTCCTTGCCCTTTTGCGGCGCTTCTAACGTTACAAATGAGAACGGAGCAGCGTTAAATGGCGTCTCCTCTGCGGTAAAACAGAAGCTTATAATCGATGCGGCGAGTGGCTAAAGAGTGGGTATCTCCTCCATCAGAGAAGCACTCCCAGGCAATTTTGATAAAGGCTTAACTTTAATAAACTAGGTGGCATTTGAAGGGCCAGAATTGCCTTAGTAGGCTGAGAGAAAGTGATATGTAAAAAAGAGAGTCTGGAAAAGTTCTGGTTGCAGGTTGTTACAGAGTTCATCAACACAAGGTCCATAAAAACATTCTGAAAGAGAATTTAATTTGTAACTAAGACCTGTGGCATTGGCCAAGGACACGGAGTATGTCAGGAAAGTGTGACAGTGTAAAGTAAATGTAAGCAAATAAAAGCCGCCTGAAATTAAAATAAATAAATAAATCAGCAGAATTGCAAGGCCTTGTTAAGTGTCAGAGGTGGAAGTATAAAAAATTGCCATGATTTACACCACTTACATCACAGAGACATTGTCATTGATTGGTTGTAATTGGTGGATTAGTGAGGAAACTAACATCCCCTTCCAACCTTTTTATTTTCATTTTATATATTCATTTTTCATCTCAGAAAGATATGCTCCAGCTGAAGACTTGGTTCACCTCTGCCACATACCCATGCTTGCTCTCACTTTTTATTTAGTGTAACTTCACAACACCTTCACAAACAGGCTCTCACCACTTTATGAATCAGTTATAAGCTCTTTCTCTTTTAAGATGCCTGACACAGTGATCCACCACTTACCAAGGAAAAAACCACATAAATACATGCAAGTGAGTGACACACTACTTTAACATGTATGGTTCTGTTTTTTTTCATGACAAGTGCTGCATCAATCAATGTAAGGTAATAAAAACACTGCTGTTATGCACGCCTGATACAGCAAATGCCATATAACACTACATGGTATGAGGGAATCTTCATGTTATCTAGGAAATATAGCTATATGTGCTTTAAAGTGGCTCTCATTCAATTGGTCTACGCACAGCAGATCATCTCAGGTTTGTTGGCCACATGCCCGTGATGCCAATTCGGCGGACCTTAATGTTTACCATTATCATCCTCTTATTGATCCAAGCTCTACTTAATAGACTTAAAGGGGCTGAAGGCATTGCATTGAAAAGACAGGTTGGGGTAATTGGATCCTATCTAGAGTAATTCCCAAATGAAATCAGTTTTTAGGCCACATTTGATGCTCATATGCCACTATTCATGCTCACATTGTTGGTGTAGATCTCACTGATAACAGCTCATGCTTTGTTGCACCATGAAAGTGTTAACCAGCGTTAACAAGGGTTAAAAAATGATGTCTGTCTGTTTTTGAAAGCACAGCATATAAACATCCTACATTCATTACAGGTCAGCTTTGTATAGGAAAGAATGAGTTACGCACAGTATTCAGTATTATAGTAAAACATGCTATTGGAATGGCACTCTGCAGTATGTATCTGCCTTATTGGTGAACTGTGTTGGTGATACTGGTGGTACTGTAAGATTAATTTCACTGACTACTCTGGTGAGCTCTGAGAAATGAGTAAGTTATGTTGAGTAGTGTGCAAATATATATTGTAGCTCCCTCAATATGGCACTCCAGTGGCTAATGGTGATATTGGTGAAATACACAATGTAATGAAGTTGATGGCATTCTGTTCAGCTCTGAGAAATATTAACATCATGGCCAGCAAGCATTATTCGTTGGGGTTCATCTCAGTTCCTCAATAATAAGGCAATCAATTAATTAGGACAAGGGATGACAGTGATGCTTATGCAAATACAGAAATTATTAATCAAACACCAGCAGCGAGTGTTTGTCTACATGCAACTGTTTTTCCAAATGAATGAGTTCAATCAATATTCATGAGCTACGTCTGCAGTCTCTGCATTTTCTTGTCGCTTCTCTCTTTCCTGTCCTCAGTTTTCCGGTGACTCGTGCCGAAGATCATATTACCAAATTCTTCAAGGACAGCAAAGCGGCCGAACATTCACGACTTCCCCCCTCCCTGCGGAAATGATACTACCCAGAATAACCAAGCATCTTATCTATTTATGCATTATTTTCTGTTTTTAGCACTGCAAAATTATAAGGCAATACTCTCGTTAGGATAGACAGTCAATATCCGGATAGCTCTGAGATTAATGTATATGATGCACAGTTGGAAGTGTAGTGGCTAGGGGACCTGAAATTTGCTTATTCGAGTCCCAGGTGGTGCACTACATCTGTAATATTGAGCATGGTATGCAACCTGAATTGCTTCAGTAAATATCTAGCTGTATGAATACATAATACCATATGTGTAATGTCAGCGAAGTCAGCTGCTTATAGAGTACATGTTTTTATGCATGAGATATCACCACTCTTTGTACTCTATCCCTCTGGCCAATGTGACATTGTAAATCATTTAAAAGGGAGAGGAATTGGGGTGTTGTAGTCTCTCTGATAGTTTCCCCAGCAGGTCACATGCTCTGGCTTTCTCATATAAATCTAAGATCACTGGCGTTATTTTTCATTCACGATGTTTCGCACGCCATTCCAGTTTACTTGAATTCCTGTGGTGGAAGCACCCGGTGGCCGCAGGGGCGAATCTGAATGCTTGCTGTGATTCTGATTTCGTTTGACAGTGGCTGTTTGACTTTCATTCGGCGAGAAGGCATCCGAGTGTATTGTTTCTGAGGGGCCCGAAGTGTGCAGGTTAAAAACACACTGCCATAGAGTGTATTGCATCAGATGCAGCTTGTGTAGAGAGTCTAAATGAATCAGACAAACCTGATTAAGTGGAAAGGGCAAGTACTGCAGTGTGGAATATTAGTTCATTGACAGAGCTAAGGCAATTGCATATGGGCTGTTGTAGGTTGTAGTTTATCACCATTGATCTATGTATATGTGTATATTTAAACATACTAAGAAAGCATGGTAGAAGTATTCAATATTGTGACATGCACTGCATGACTGTTCCACAATGACTGATGAGTATAGAGAACCACAAGATGGAAATCATAACTTGTGTTTGATTATACTGGAGGAAGCATAAAATAAGTCAAGCTCCCCCTCACAGGCTCACTGAGTGAAAACAAACTATCAAACAAGCTTTGCCGCTTGGGAGCCTTCGCCAAGTCTTTCTGTATGCTGCTCAAAAAGAGCCCGTGTTACTGCAAGGCTCAAAGAGGCATTGCTAAAGTTTCCTCTGTCAAAATAATTTTAAAAGTCTCTGTGACAAGGCCAGAACACTGGTCAGTGTTATTGCTTGGATAGGAGCCTTTTCCTTAATCTCCGCTAATATTTTGGTCTTCTCTTTCGGAAACTGGCTCAGAAGTACACGGCATTGGCGTCTTTTGTGTGATCTTGGCGTTTGAGCTGCCATTGTCTGACAGTTCAATTATTTTGTGTTTCACTTCCTCGAAGGACTTCCCACTTCATTTCTTTGTGAAAACATCACTAGCTGATGTGATCCTCCTCTGGCCATCTGAATGGGTTTATGTGCCAAAAACATCCTGGAGAAACATACCTATAAGATGCCAAGTTCAAGTCAACTCACATAACTAAATGATTACTAATGATTAATGCCTTAAACATGGATCATCTGAACCTGGACTTCTGTGAAATGGGGACTGTCTGTTTAAAACAATATACAGCTAAAGTCAGGAGGGAAATAAAAGCACCAAGGTCAACCACTAAGCATTAAGCCTATGTGGAAAGGAGATTTCCACATGCATTCTCTTAAATCTCTGTACTTTACGTAATCCAGCTGTGGATCCCACATCATATGAAATTCAGCAACAATATTGTAATGGATGTAATAGAAAGGAATTTAACCTGAAGAGGCTTAGAACAGAGGAGGCCCCCGCTGACACACCCAAAGTGAATGAGGATGCTGAATGCCGCAAATGCAGACATTAAAAAAGGACTTGGAGTGTAAGAAGTTAAGAACGTCTCTGAATGGAGGACATTTTCCTAATTCTTACTAAGTCTTGCCGGGTAGACAGTGTCAACAGAAGTAACTGTGTAAAAGACGCCTTGAAAAGATTAGGAAGGCTGTGTATCCATACAGCAGTTTCAGAAATCACCCCAACGCCCTACAGAGTCCGCAGACTGGAGGTCTTTGACAACTCTCTGCCCTTTCTGTGTCATTATACACATGGCCATACTCAAGGGTCCCCCTCCAGTTGCAGTCATATAATAGCAAATACTATAGTCATGTCATATCCTCTTTCTGGCTGAGGATTAGAACTAGACTGCCCCACACCTTTAATAGCTGCAATAAATTGAAAATAAATGACAAGCAGCAGGAACACCTGTGTGTTGTACATATCCATAGAGAATGGAAAAGGTCAGGATTAAAATACTTAAACAATTAAGTACCGGAGAGAGCAAAGGATTTAAAGAGTAGACAGGGGATACGCATATCCTGTGTAAAGGTTTCTCATGTAACAGATGGCAGCACAGCAGGGCACCTGATTTGAGACAAATAAGTACCATAGACGTAGCCTATGGAAAGAGCTAGGAAGGAGGAGGCCTAGATTGAATCGTATATTCAGGACACGCATGGAAAATGCCTGTAAAAAGAGGAGTATAGGACCAATGTACATCAGAGGCTCCCTGGTGTGTCACAAAAGCACCATAGAGTCAGAAGAATTTTTCACCATGGAATTTTTATGTGTAGAGTTTCCAACATCACCAGTGCTTCCCTGTGGCACCTTTAACGGCTGAATGCAGTCTCCGATAGTTTTTATTTTTGATGTCCTTTTTTTACTTTTTAGCATCTGGTGTGGATGTGGACACGCTGCCCAATGTTACTCTTGAGAGAAAGAGAGAGAGGACTCCGTGTGGGTGTGTGTGTGTGTGTTTGTGTGTGTATGTGTGGGTGAAAGAAAGAGACAGACAGAGAGAGAGAAACAAAAAGAGATGGTGGGAAATCCTTCTTAGGAAGGAAAAGTAAACAGCAAACATAGCAGAAAAATATGTATCCCCATTCCTCTAGCTTGGGGACGGTAGGTAAACACCCCAAGGCAACACCATCAACAGTTCTGCTCTCCTTATTTTATATCTTTATGATGATTATTTTTCATTTTTATTTTTGAGGTAGCATTCCTTCCTCTTTATCTCCTCTATTACACTGATGTAATTATTGCACTACCATTATATAAATGGTAGTGCAATAAAACTGATTTTATTTATTGTCTCATATATACCCACTTGCAATATTGCTTAAACAACCACAACCTCAATCTTGGGAGAGACAGAGAGAGAGAAAGAGAGAGAGAGAAAGTGTGTGTGTGTGTGTGTCTGACATCGTAGGAGGCAGAATCAGAATTTCTACGTCCTGTTCAAATTCCACAGCTGTGCTCCGCTGGTGGTGCTGTGCGTTTGTTCAAGGTTTAAGCACGACTGCTGTGCTCACCAGAGGTTTATTGGTGTTTAGCTGAGAAAAGGGCATTTGTCACTCCCACACTCAGGTGTTGGCCTTCTCCGCTAAAGCGAGGTCCTACAGGTTAATACTTTTCTGAGCTTCGGGGAATGGTGTTGAAAGTTTTGCAGGTGCATGCATTCCATAATTTCTTTATGCACAGGACTCCAGGGCAAGCCAAACATCCAGTTTGACAATGGAATTAGCAGAACATTTTAGGTTACCAATTAATTAGCACTTAGTTCACCCATACCAACCTGTCCCGTTGAAGAGGTCAGATTAACAAATTAATATGGAAAATGTCCAAATCATTATGTACTCTGTAATAATGGCAATCAAATTATCATTAAACTGCAAAATTATTACACAAATATGATAATTACAAAATGGTACTAATTAATTCTTTTGTTTCATTTTGTGAACAGAACAAGAACGAGCACATTAGAACAATTAGTGCATTCCCTAGCAGTTTGGTTGACACTTGAGATACGTTTTTTAGAGGAGCAATTTGCATCGGTAAATTAAAACAACAACACTAGTGAATTCAAAACAAGTCTTATACAGACAAAAAATGGGCTTTAAATACACCAATTCAAACACTTTTTTCTATTAAAAAAGTGAAGTTGCAAGTTGGTATCTTTGTCATCATATTTGACAAAAGAGACATTCCATCAAATTCCACAGCGGAGGGTGGATCAGACATGTCAGAGGAACGTTCAATCAGAAAATAGGAAGACAGAAAGCCATATTATGAATGTTGTTCGTAATAATACCCTGTTGGAATCCCATTCGAATATACACCCCGTAGTAGGTAACTTTGTTTTTACACGGACAGAATATGAATGTTCATCTGTGAAAAGGGTAATTATTCTCCTCGGTCACATATCCAACTCGCAGATAAGCCGCAGTGAATCGAAAGTGAGTTATAATTGCTTTTTGTGATTGCTTTCAGGGATTTGACGATCGTTGCATTCTCAAACGGCTAAGACTATAGCACCCCGCGCAAAGAAGCAACAATTGGCTAATCAGTAAGACTTACAGCCATTACATTACATTGCATTACATTACATTACATGCATTTAGCAGACGCTCTAATCCAGGGCGACTTTGAGCACAATAGCGCATAAGTGTATCCATTCAAGTTAAATGAGTAACAGTGTCAGACCAGGCTAACAACACTACCAGACAAGTCTGTGTGAGCATAACACCATTCAAGCCCTACCACAAGTTAACTTGTGCAACCTGACTAGGCAATGGAAGCCAAGTGCACTACAATACATCAGTCACTAGAACACAGAATCCAAAACACAATACTACACTTAAAATAAACAGCAAGGTAGCAGGTGTTAGGGGGTGGGGATTGAAGTAGAACTGAGATTCTGTCTGAAGAGGTGGGTCTTCAGTCTGCGTTGGAAGATGGCCAGTGATTCTGCCGTCCTGACCCCTGTGGGGAGTTCATTCCACCACTGAGGGACCAGTACAGACAGGGATCATGTTGGAGAGAAGCAACCTCATTGGGATGGGACAGTCAGTCGCCCTATAGTTGCAGACTTGACAGAACATAGGGTTTGAAAACCTATTGTAGGTAACTGTAACATCTTAAATGTCAGTAACATCCTGTACTGGTCAGTTCTTTGACAAAATAAACCTGCATTGTACCATATTTCAGAAGGCCACCCTTATAGTTTTACTGGGTGAGAGGGGCGATCAATTTCATGTGAAAAGAAAAGCGATGCAGGCTGTCCAGAAATAAAATCCAAAGGACCGCCCTGACACCTGAAGGCTGTAGGTTTTATGATGAGAGCTGCCAGCTGGCGCAATGCAGCAGAGAATAATCTGTTCATTCTCAACTAAACCTGGTGGGGAATCATCGCTTTTTTCCCACAGTTCTTTGCATGCAAATCCAGCCAAACTCAACAGTGGGCTGATGTTCATGGAGACTGAGTGTCAGATTCAGGGGTGGGGGGTGGGGGATGTTTGGGGAGGGGGGGGGGGGCGTCTATCATGCATTTGCCACCTCTCACTTCCCTCTCGGAAGAATTCCAGTCACATGCTGATCTGAAAAAACGCCATCTCGGGCGGGTCGTTTGCGTCTTACCATGCTTAACGTCAGAAAATAAAGAGTGGCTTAATGTGGAAGACAGATCATTTAATTCAGACCGGATTGCCTTTTTGGCCCATTACTGTGGAGAAATAATTGGCAATATGTGCCTTTCATATACTTCCATTTTATTTAATGCTGACTTTAGACGCTTGAAGCATCTTTTTGTCTTTTGTCAGCAGAAAAGTCTTTGATGCAAACTAGATCACAAGGAGCCAAATTAAATATGTCAGTATATGATGGGAAAAACCGACCATTAGTCAAAAATCAGTCACCACCATAAATCCCAGTCCTCATGAAATAGTATCCCAGCTATGCTGCTAATCCATTACAATGAATGGGTTTAATATAGTAAAGGTCTGTAGGGAATTGATTCAGTATCACCTCTGACATATTATATCAAGACCTTTTTAAGTCGGCAGGTGTAAAATTCAATTTTGAGGCCAGGAAATGGCTTATACATACGGAACGTTCAACATAATAGATTAATTTTCCCGTCAGCTGCTGTGTGCAGAATCAGTAGATAGCTGAGACTTAAAAGAAAAATTAATTCAGTTTGATAATCATCTCAATCACTGTGATGCAAACCAACAGCATATTCACATACAAATATTTTTATGTGGTGCAAAGCATCTATCTTGCATAAATCCTACATACAGTGTAAGAATGTAACTGCATCATTCTTAGCTGTATACAAACCGTTGTGGAAAAATAAGAATATATATTGGGACAGCAAAGGGTGCTGGCTTGACTCCCAGTGGGACTTCCCGGCTGTTGTGCCCTCCAGTAAGGTACTGAACCAGAATGGCTTCAGTAATACACCAACTGTAAAATGGATATATAAAAAAAGCTGTAAATGTAAGATTCTGTAGAAAAGGCTGTCTGCCAGAGAAATAGGCCTTTTAGATCCAGCTTGGCTCGTGAGCTTGTTTACCAGCCTTCACCTATTTCTTGTTCCACCCTGGGCAGCTGTAGGGTTAAGACAGAGGAATCAATAAGGCTGCACGGTAACAGAAGCTATCGGCCTCCCAAAAGCATCTACATGGCAAGGAGCAGAACCTCTTTTCCTTCTGTGTCTTCCCCTGACTAACCACCCACCTGAGGTCAGGCACCACAGTTCTAATGTTTTCATGCTATGGAGGATTGGTGACCTAACTCTAGCCCCCTCTCCCAATGGTACATTAAGGGAATTGGTCAACCCTTGCAGTCAGGGCAGAGAAGTTCATTTCCCCCCTGAAGAGACTCAGAGCGGCACGCCTGCGTGGAAATGGAGAAAGGCAACTCATTCGTTTAGACAGTGTAGCAACGGTGCTATGTTTCTGAGCGCCAGAATAGTGTTTTGGCTGTTTCAGCTGTACTAGGTCATGATGGGACTTGTCAAGATTTGTGCTTTCTTGGGGGGGACTGGCATGTAAAACCATGACAAAATTAATTCGCAGTTGTTGAAAATGTGGGGGTGGCAATGTAGCATACTGGTAAGAAGCAGGGCTCACAATCAAAAGGTTACTGGTTTGATTCCCAGCTGGGACATTGCTGTTTCTACCCTTGTACAAGGTACCTACCCAAAATTGATTCAGTAAGTAGCCAGCTGTATAAATGGATAATATGTAAAACTGGTAAGTCCCTCTGGATAAGAATGGCTGCTTAAATGACAATAATGTCATCCAAAAGGAGTGTCTTGTCCCCTCTTCATTTTTTATGATTATTACTCATCTGCAGATTGGTATGGATTTATGGCATGCTGAAATGCCATAGTTTTACGGAGTCATGGCCTCAGCACGTCATAGACATGTATAGAGTTTGGAGTAATGTCTCTCTTAAAGCCAAGTTTGTTCCCCTCACATTTACAGCAGATAAAGTGCACATCACATCTGGCGATTATCTTCCCAGAGGGTTGTACTGTCATGCTTGGAGGAGTAACATTATTCAAAAGATGGAATCGCGGTAGGATCCTCGGACTGCAGACAGCGGATATTCCTCTCCATGAAGTCAGCCGAAGAGAAAAACGCTTACCTCTTTGTGCGTGACGTTTTTGTGTTGCTGTGCAGCAAGGCTTATGGGCACCTACTTAAGTTGAAAGCGTCGACCAGACTGTTAAAGGTTTTTACAAGATCGTGCGTCCCTACCATTGCGTGCGTTTGTCTGCGAAGAGGGACCGGCACATGCAATCGCAGTTCAGTCTTTGCAGCTGGCCTTTTACTTTCCCCCTCACCACACCCAAGCTGAGAGTACTCTTGGGGTTCTATAATGCTAAAAGTAATATAAAACAGACATTCTCACTCTACAAGTATGGCAAGCTGTGCCTACACCCAGCAGTGCAGCATAGTGGAAAGGAGCAGGACTCCTAACCGAAAGGTTGCTGGTTAAATTCCCCAATGGGACACTGCTGTTGTACCCTTGGGCAAGGTACTTAACCCAGAATTGCCTCAGTAAATATACAGCTGTATAAATGGGGTAACATGTAAAAGATTGTAAGCTATGTAAGTTACTCTTGATAAAAGCATCTACTAAATGACAATAATGGCATGTATATCCCCCAACCACTGAGCACATCCATTCACCCAGCACATTACCCTGCTAACACGTCTACATGTCAAATAGGGATAGCGAAAGCTTTATGTGATTAAGTGATGTGATTTACAACAAGCACTTAGGGACAGATATCTTGTGATGAATAAATAAAATGAGGGTGCACTGAGACTGTAATGCACCGTTCAAAGCTTGACCCCACAGGAGTGCACTTTTAATTGCCTTATATTATTACTGTACCCCTTTTCATCACATTTTGAATATTATTACACACTAATATCCCTTCAGCTTGCTTTGTTAAGGACTGCTTTTCCTTTGAAAGTTACATTCTAAAGCTTAAATTTTTATTCACTAGAAGCAACATTAGGACTGGGATATCAACAGTATTATAATGTGGCCAGTACCTCATATATCAGGTGTCATTACCTTGAAGTCATGGTCTTCCATATTTATTTCTGTATAACAAACATGAGGATTCATCAGAGGGCAGTGTGACACCTGCTCATGTCTGCAAGCTACTCAGTTTCCACATGCAAATGTTGAGCGCGAATCTGACAAAATATGATAAACTTTACACCAACGGCCAATGCTGTTCATTGGGAAAAGGAATCTTGTCAGGCTCCTTACCTCATGTGTGATTATTATTATTATTAGTAGTAATATTACTAATATTCTTAGTAAGTTATAATGTATCAGGTGCAATTCCTTCCAATTTCTTAATTGCAGTACTTGGAGATAAACTATCAAGCTTGCAGAAAACATTGGTAGAGTCTTCAGCTGGTTTAGGCCGCCAACGTTTTGAATGAAAATGAATCACCTTTGTGATACTGGACCATATGCAATGCATCATTACAAAGATTCTCTCAGGTGTTTGGCTTGTCTTTTGGTGTGTCATTGTATATTGGTGACTTGGATCTAACTGCACAACCACAATTCCAGTTCTTACATGAGGAGAGGCTTGACTTTTGCTCCAGTAAATGATATTGATGATGCCAGTAATTACAGTAATTTCATTTTGCTGAACTGCATTCCTCAAAATGACAAATGGTACAGCTTTAGGGCAATGTGATTGATCATGCTGTACAACGACTCAATGTCTGCCAGCTTTTCTTATCATATTTTTAATATCTAAAGAGCAGGCACCAAGGGCACTGCAGATTTAGATAATGCTTTGCTCCCTATACTAATGATACTGCTTGAGTGACTGCCTAAGTAAATGTATAAGTATGAGCTCTGGGGAAAAGCTCAGTAAAAATAACAGCAGTTAGCTACTCTTTTTCCCAACAGAACTGCAGCAATGAGTGAATTCATACAGTGTGTGCACTAATAAGACAGCTCCTCAGCAAATGACAATATCTGCATGCAGCTGTACATTTGTATAGCTAAGCATGACCCTGCATAATTATGACAAAATGAAATGAATCCAGACTAATAAGATGTGCATACATGGTTTCCAGAAGCCTGACTCAGGTTTTATAAGTATTTGCATTCAACTTGAAGAGGCAATGCAAGCTCTGTCTGTACTAAGCAATAAAGTTTATCTAAGTTAGGACAATGTGTCTTGCAGTTTCATTAAGACAAACATTTGGAATTCATGACAAACAAAACCCTCCAAAAACGGGTCTGCAAGAAAATTGAGTTTTAAGTGTCGAGTAGGGGAAGTAGAAGAGACCAACAGAGTGTAAACTGTCACAACCACAAACACAGGGGAAAAGGGCTCACCAATGGACCATCTGCACAGAGTCCTCCACTCTGTGAGAGGCCTCTCCTTCCTTCATTGTCATCTTTCTAGATTGTCTCCAGTGTTTCTCACACTGGACTCCCACATCCTTCTTTCCATCCTCGACAAAGTGAGAATATCAGGCAAATATATTCTTACTCACTGGTTCTCTCTCTACCTCTTGGATCATTCTTATCAAGTCACCTAAAGAGGCAACTCAGCTTCCTGTACTCTCTCAACAAGAGTTCCCCAGGGCGTACTACCCCAGGGTCCCCTTCCATTCTCCCTTCACACAATTTATTTGGGTTCATTATTGCTGTTGTTGTGATTTCCTACCACTGTTAACGGTTAACAGTTCAGCTCTGTCTCTCTATCCTTTCACCCCTCTGACTCACAGGTGTTTTTGGACATAATATGGAGATCTCCAAATGGATGCTGAACCATCAGAAACTTTAAAACATAACTGCTCCACCTACAAGATGAACTCTGGCATCTCAAAGATCCAAGCTGGATAGCTTCACACACACTCACAGAGTAAGGAACCAATTTAGTGGGTACTAACTTTGTTAGAGCATAACATTGTTTACTCACACTTCTAGAAAAGGCAGAGTCTTCAGATATTTTATGAGATGAATCAGGCCTTCTCTGGCATACCTTTCACTCCATTTTTCTCCAAAATTTAAAATGCTATAGATAGTTTTGCAAATTCACATTCCATATTACTTCATAATTCATTTCCAATCAAAACCAAATATGTTGAAAAGTTTTTTTAAAACATTCTTTATAAAGCTGCAGTTTAGCTTATCCCCCTAAAAGAAAAAAAAAAGTGGACTAAACATTGTGTTAAAACAAAACCAAGTAAAGGGGGAAATGAGGTTAAAAGATTTATTGCGGTTTTATTGTAGTAATCCATGTCATCTTGAAGAGGGAAACTGGCACAATAGCCAAAAGGGAAAAAAAGTATCCTGTAGTGTAGCCTGCAATCATTGTCATTTGTTACATGTCACCCTATATGAGACATCTGCCAAATAAGCCAAAAAATACCAAGGGGAAACAAGGTTAAAACAAGGGCTACAATCATATAAACCACAGAATTAAATTTTTCCAAACAGTCCTCCCTTGACTCCTGCTCTAATTTATATCACCTGGTACTCCTAATTAGGATGTGCTGCCAATAAAAACAATTAACCAATTACTCAATGCCTGAACAAACACACATTCTCATGCACAGAAAAAATCACTGAGGTTAAACTGTTGAAAAAGCTTAACTGTTGCAAGGTTTGTAAAATGATTATACTTCAGGGCCCTTAAACATACATATACATTCACTCTAAAAAAGGAGAAGGATTTTTTTTTAATTAAAATTGAGACAGGAAGGAAAATATTTGTTCACATTTGCGAGGATTTCCATGTTTACACACTTATCCTGCTTTTGATGTAATATATTGTGATATTTGTATTAAGATTCATCATACATGACTAATTCCTCATACGTTAAAGATTAAAACTATTAATAGGATAGAATATAGCAATTCCATGATCTGTGCTGTGGTGTTACATTCTCTGGTATGATATACTTAGTATGGTCAGGGTATATTATTATAGCATATGGTCAATCATCAGACAACATATCCCCAGGGAACCAGATACCTCTCCATCCCTTTCCCCACCCAAGGGAACGTGAGATGGATATGACACATTCTTTGGCTGGGGTGTTACCATAGTTACAGATCCCCAGAATACCCATGGAATGCCACAGGAGTCCTAATGCCTGTCATGTAAGTATAACAAGAGTACAGCTCTCGGTGAGATGGGTGAGATTAACAGACAACTTTAGAGAAGTCTGAAGAGGTTTTGGGAACATTCATACCATAAAAAAAAACATTTGGAAGAAAATGCAGTTGAAATTTTCTGTTTAATCTACGGGTTAATGGAATGGGTCAATCACAGAGTTCACCCAATGTGCACTAAGCATTTTGAAGTTGTTTGCTTCTTTACAGGAATGAGAAGAACAGTGTGAATAACACACTTATTAAAAGCTGGTGGGATGGGATAAATAAATGGTACAATAGATTTTACAATAAATGGTCATTTTTGTAGTATTACTTTGAGTAATTGTGTGCATGCAACAGTTCAGTCATGTTCATATTATGGTTTGTGGTATGGTATGGCTGGAGATATACTGTAGGGTGTACAGTTTACAGTCCATAGCCGATAGGTCACAGTCCATAACAGTAATATATGGCGGACTGAATTTCACTTAAACAGTTCAGTTAAATAATAATAAAAAATAGGGGGTGTGGGGGAATGTTCATAGACAGAAATATACTGCATTAAGTGAAAACGGTTTTACAAAAGGAGCCAAATTAAAAAAAAAAAAAGTTTTTCAAGTGAAATTATACATATTCACCTTTGTGCTTACGCGCAGACAGGCACATTACATACCCGTTTAGAAGACCTATGGGAACTGCGCACACCGCCTCACAACAGCATGGTCCGTGATCTCCATAGCGACAATGTGCATCTCCCGTCACTGTTTTCAGAAGATACTTACAGAACATCTCTGATTCTTAACAAATGACACACGCAGACGGAATTCACGTGTACCATATGGCCTTTTCTGATTGTGCCGTAGTTATCTTCTGCAGTTAAAGGGACGCTCCTCCTATGGTCCATTGTAGCGTGGATGAACCCACCTCCTGCGGGCGCTTTGTATAAACTTGCAGGGTTTTTCCTCCTGATTTAGTATCTATGGGTCCCAGCAGGATGGGATGTTGGGGAATTACGCTGCGCGCGCGTAATGCAAGTTATTTGCAGGTAAGACAGCGGACGCGTTTTTGAGAGAACAGGAGCGTTTTTCTAACCTTATACAGAGACATAGTGAGAAACTATAAACACGTTTTGTGAGCTTTTCGTTCCATTTGTAAATCGCATTCTGCGTAGATACGGGTAAAAAGACTAACTTCGTATTTGTTCTGTCCCCTTATGATTCCGTTTCGTTCCAAATGACAGATTCGAGTCTCTAGTGACAAATGCAACTGATCGACCTTTGAGGAATACCAGACATGAAGACAGACCTTAAATAAATATAAAGGCTGTTTCAACAAATATGGGCATCATACCGTTCCTCTGCAACGATGTCCTACAGCATTGATAACTGGATATCCAACTTTAAATAAATGCGGTGAGTAATACTACTCTCATCATTTAACTGAAGGTGAAGGCAGGTTGTTAAATATTGAACTATTTTACTAGCTTCATCTTCTCGCTTGGGCGCCACATGCTTGGAAAAGATTCTCTCTCTTCTTTCTATAGAAACGATACTTTGGAATTGAGTTTCTGTGTGCGTTACATTGTGATTAGAAAATAATTGTATGCACTTCATTGCATGCGTGTCAGACCACAGTTGCACCTCTCCATATTCAATAAGGTTAAGTGACTTCACCCTTGTCATTAGGAAAATCGAAGGGTATTTTATGGAGAGAACCTAAGAGTTTGATATTACACACCATTTCAACAAGGCATATTTTAAAAACGCTGTGAAAGAGTGGAAAATATTCTTCTTCTAAACATTGCAACCATAGTATAGCCATTTAAAGCAATAGATATTTCTTTTCGTTTTAAAACGATATTGAATCTGTACAACAATCGTCAAACAGATTCGTACAACCTTATCTGAAATGTAGAAAGACGACAACTGTCTTTTCCCTTAATTGCTTGGCTGGCTCCTCTGTGGCTATATTCTGTAGATATGATCAAATTAGTACCCTTGCGACCAATCCGAACATGGACACAGAAAACAAATGAATGGGTTTCATTTCAGTGCCCTTAATCACACACACACACACACACACACACACACACACACACACACACACACACACGCACACACACACACACACACGCACATGCGCACAGACACATAAACATGTATGCACAACACACGCATGCACACGCACAGACACACACACACACACACACACACACACACACACACACACACACACACACACACACACACACACTCACGCATGCACACACACAAAATACTTGATATTCATGCAGCACCAACAAAAATGGTAAAAATGAACACATGCATAAATTAGCATAATATAAATATAGATTTTATATTTATTTTGTTTTTTCAGGTTTGCTCTGCTTTTATATAGAGACTGCCTCTGCATTATCAGAAAATATATACAAAATATGCAATTTATTTCTAGACACCGCGCATTTTTGTCAAGACAAATTTTTGATAGTTTGAAGTCATTGGATTCTCATGACTAACACATGACGATGCCACTAAACTCTTGCTTTGCAAGTGCAGTGCAACCTAGGAAATGAATGTTAATTGGCACTGGCATAGCCAAAATATGTTTTGTTAACACAATGATGCCTTTGTTTCTCCACAGTATTTTTAAATTGCTGTTATAACTGAGACCAGGCATTCTTTAGGAAAAAAAAAAAAAAAAAAAAAAACAGAGGTGAAATCACAAGCATTGTTCACACAGGAATCTATTCAGGCAGAAGATTCTCAGTCAGCTATCCATCCATGTTATATTATAGCTGGAAGTCATGCACATACATGTGCATGCAAATGATTAAAGCTTCTACATTTTATTTTAAAACAAACGGCTCAGTATTCTGTATTCCAATCTCTTTTTACAACTTTTACAGGAAATTGCTCCTCAGTATTGTATGTGTCACCAAAGCGCTCAGACATGCCCGAGCTACTGCAGAGTGTTCTAAAAATCTGCGACACTGCAACTGCGCGGACATGCTGCTACAAGGTCACAGCAGCACTGTAACACGTACAGTAGCTGGGGAAGTGGAGCACAAGGGCAAGTTCAACGTTCAAGTCTGAGTGAGCAGCAGTGCAGAAATGCATTGGAACAGCTGTACTGAGGATATGCTGTTCATGTTCAGGGCATTTTATTTTAGTGTAGTAACAATGCATATGTGTGACAAGGGTACAGGATGTGGAATGCAAGCTTTTTATATTTGTGCTTCACAGGGGTGTCCATAGAAGAGATGAATCAAATGGAAACCTGAATCCTTTGTTGATATTTGTGAAAGCAGCCAGGGGGAAGATCAAAGCAAATCTGCGGTGTAACTGAGCTGCACATGCGTTGGAGTGGCTAACGTGGTGAGTGTGCTTTCAGGATCTGCATCTCCGGTGAGGATACGTGACCGATGGATTCCAGAAGCCAAGAGAACGTGACGCAGGAGGAGCTCCTGCAGTCAGAGGCTGACTCCTCCGAGTGCTGCCCCATGGCCTCGACCCCGAACGACAACTCCCTCCTGGGGCTGGGGGACAGCACCAAGCTGATCGGGGTCCAGGTGGTTCTCATACTCGCGTACAGCACCATCATTTTGCTCGGTGTCATCGGGAACTCGCTGGTGATCTACGTCGTGTGCAAGTTCAAAACGCTCCGCACGGTCACCAACTTCTTCATCGCCAACCTGGCAGTGGCAGACCTGCTGGTGAACACCCTGTGCTTGCCTTTCACCCTGATCTACACCCTGGTCGGGGAGTGGAAGTTCGGGCAGGTCCTGTGCTTCCTGCTCCCCTACGCCCAGGGCCTGGCCGTGCACGTTTCCACGGTGACGCTGAACGTCATCGCCCTGGACCGGCACAGGTGCATCGTCTACCACCTGGAGACCCGGATGACCAAGGACATGTGCTTCGTGGTCATCGGCATCACGTGGACCATCAGCGCCGTGCTGGCCAGCCCGCTGGCCATCTTCCGGGAGTACGGGACCTTCGACTTCTCGCCCGAGCAGTCCATCCAGGTGTGCACGGAGAAGTGGCCCGGGAGCAGCCGGGACGGCACGGTCTACAGCATCTCCATGCTCCTCCTCCAGTACGTCCTGCCCCTGTCCATCATCTCCTTCGCCTACGTCCGGATCTGGAGCAAGCTGAAGAACCACGTCAGCCCTGGAGGGCGGAGCGACCGCCACCACCGCCGGCGGAAGACCACCAAGATGCTGGTGACCGTGGTGGTGGTGTTCGCCGTCAGCTGGCTGCCCTTCCACGCCTTCCAGCTGGCCATCGACATCGACAGCAGCGTGCTGGACATGAAGGACTTCAAGCTGCTCTACACCGTGTTCCACGTCATCGCCATGTGCTCCACCTTCGCCAACCCCATCCTCTACGGCTGGATGAACAAGAACTACAGGACCGCCTTCTTGGCCGTGTTCAAGTGCGAACAGAGGCTGGACTGTGTCCACCCCGAGTCTCGCCTGAGAGTCCAGAACAAAAAAACAATGGAGGCGGGAGATGGCATCAGTCCCCACCTGAATGCCACAGACGTCTAAGCTGGGGCCTGGAAAAAGGTGGCCAGTGCATATCTGCAGCTGACAACTGCTGAGAATGTTCACGTGAACGTGTGCCAGTAGCTTTCTGTCAAACTATTGAGCGAGACCGCTTACGGTTACCTTGACAGGATCAATGTAAAGTCATGCCTCATGTACATCATCACTGTGTCGTGTACAAAGGTTTACATATGGCAAAAAATAACCTTGTCTTTCTAACATGAACGGGTTGAGCTTGGCTTGCGTTTCATGCTTTTTGGCCAGTCTGCAGTGGAATTCAGAAACTGCTCCTCTGTTATTTGTTTGGAAGTGCAGCATAAAGGTCCACTACCAGCTCGTAGCAAATATACCAGCACATTTTTCATCTGATAAATAAGTCTTTTAAAACCTGACCCATATTGTTATCTTTATATTCTGCTAATTATTTATACCAACTGGGTGCATAACAGCGGCAACATACAGCTAACGTGATTGGGGTATGTTAAGAGAAAAATCACTCAGCAGTGTCACAGGGATTCTGTACTGCACAGACCTCATCATAAGGCTAAGCAGAGTTGTTTGAAGAGCATGATGCAATTACATTTCATTATCTATATTCAGTGGTTTGTTACCTTCTAATGTAATTCACAAATTTAAGAGAGCATGCTGAACATGCTCCATATCTACTGATTAGGTCTGCTCTGTTTCCAGTGGTACCGTAATTACATCATTAATGTGATCCAGTGCCACTGTGGGTCTGAATCTTTGAGAATTCAAGGGAAGAAAAGTGTCTCTTATTACTCAGATTAGGCATTCACTGAGATGTTTTCATGTTCATTATATACTTGTTAGAGCTGAATAAAAAATTAGAAGCTTCCAAACATAATTTTACAAGTGGAATATTCATTAACGTAAATGAGATGTCTTAATTCATCCCATAATCGATTTTCATAACTGCATTTAGCCGTTGCTGACAAACAGCTATTATGTAAATGTAGGAAATGATATCATGGGTCAGTAATTTCCATCAAACACTAGCATAAACAATGCGCCCTCCATATCTAAAGCTGCTTGCTATTCATACTTTCTGAAAATAAGTTCATAATGTTGACAAAATATAAAAATATGTGTTAAAATGCTTGGTTGGCTAACAAGCCAACTGCATGCAATGCTAGGCTGCTTCATAATGGGATCAAATACACAGATATTTTAGGGTTACTGGATAAGGTTAGGGTTATGGTTCACCAGTGAGAACCATTAAGTCTGTGAAACTGAGTCAAAGGATCAAACACATGGGTAACTTTCCACAAAACTCAAGTCTATGGTTTTTCACCTGAGTAAATTTGCAAAGTAACATGATATACCTTGTTGTGCTGTTAAGCTGTGTCTAGTTTCTAAAGCACAGACATCAGATATTGGAGAGGTTTTTTTGGGCAGAAAATAACACCAGTCTAGCCACAGCACACTATGGAAATATTAAGGAATGTATATTTTGAATAATGTTTATATTCTCAAATATTTTAATAGGTTATGGCTAAATCTGGGAATACATGGACCAAATTCCCACATCTGAATCCATGGATATTCACACACCAGCCAATCAGGGACTCATAACATGAGCCTGGACCACTGTGGTCTCAATAATAGTGATTTGGAATCTCATCATGTATGCTTCTTACATCCATCTGGATACAGTATATGATCTAGCTCGGACTTATGGGCTCTGGAACCACGTGGGGTGTTGTGCTTTGATTGATTCTCACAGAGAAATCTCTAGGTTTGGTTCATTTGTAGCATTATGAAACTACTTCCCTGCCCAATATGAAACAGACAAACCACTGTACATATCTATTATGGATACATGGCAACCATCCTGTATTTTAAAGGATTCTTCTCCTTCTGTATGTTTGGCCCTTCCTTTAAGGCAATTCCTCCCATATTACACAAGTAATAAAGCTACATTGAGCTACATTCCTCCTCATTCATTAGCAAGGTCTGAATGTGCATGGCGCCAACACGAGTCTGAGTTCATCCTATGAATGAATTCTACATTTCCTTCTCTCATCCGCAGCTCTCTCACTGGTCTGCACTGCTAAATTGCTTCACAGTGTTTTGCAGAACTTCTCTCACAGCAAAAAATATATATTTTCAATTCAATTCATATTTGCCAGCGATGGCATTTGCAATTTACGCACATATGTGGGCAGCTTTTCTGGAATTACTCCATTAGTTGTATAATACAATGTTGATATGTACAGTATGTTGCAATATTGCTTCAAGCTTGTAATACCACGGTGTAGCTTATGGCAGGCTAATGTGCAGGAAGTCACACTGATACTGACAGAATGTTACAGGGAATATTAAAATAAAAGAGTGTGTCTTTTGGAGCCTGTATGATTCCTGCCTGCTTCTGATCAGTCAGGTAGCAACAGGTCCATGCCTACCCTGGACCAGCCTTTGCTAATTGGCAGGGGGAGAGTGTTTTTGTGCTAATCCTCCAAAGATAACAAGGAGGAATAAGAGGTTGTGGCTCTCCAAATCCGAACTAAAGGTCAAAATTGCTGTATGTGCAAATAGATGAAAGATCAGTCAGCAGCCATGCCACTTATTTAAATGGGGTTTGATAGTTTCCTTTGTAACTACATTTATCAACCCACAACACACAGGAAATGAGAATGTCATATTGAATTAGGCGTAAATGCATCTGACAGGGTAAGGTACCCACGTCTTTCATTTCAATGACTTATCATGGGAAGGTGACGTGCTCCAGGATAAACCACAAGCATGCAGCTGTGAGATTTTTCATAGTGGTGTCATTTTTATTTTTCTAAACTCAAAATGTGCTTTTACTTTCCCCTCATACAACAATGTAACTGCATTACGAGTATTGGAAACATGGCAGATTGATTTCTCAATGTTTGTTTACTTAAATAGTTACTTAAATAGTATTGTAGAAAAACATGAATGCTGTTTCTTCTCTGATTCAAAAATCCAAGAGTGAAATGCCAGCATGAATGATGTATTAATATTATGAAGCCAAGATGGGAAAGTATTACCTTACATGGATTCAGCTCATGTACTGAGTTTTGTAAGATGTGATTTATTTCTACTTAAAACTCATCTACCCCTTTGATCTGCTTATTCTCAGTCTAATATGCACATAATATTCAGTGATATGACAGTATATGTACTTAGGATTTCTATCTTGTTGATTGGATCATAATGAAAGCATTTTGCATAGAGGTCAATATAATGATTGCTGTGGATGTACTGTAATATATGTTTATAAACTCTATGTAACAAGTCAGTTTGAACGTACTATATATATATATATATATATATACATATATATGTACATACATGAATATATGCTGTATGTACTTGATTTTAAAGCAAGCATATTTGTCTTGGCTTAATATGCCACTCTACCTTGAAAGGTGCAAACCAAAGAAGTATTCTGACCCAGCTGCTTGTCTGTGCCAGGAAACTGTACAGAATTCAACCATCTGAATACAAACTGCAATCATGCATATCCTGTGATTGTTCTGCTGTGGTCTTATTCTGTATTACCTGTATTAAAGTTATTGTGAAAGTAGTACATATGATCTGTGAATTGACATGGGCTTCGGGCATTACATTTTTTCAGATGTGAGCGGGAATGTGAATGTTCAATTCTTTTGATTTGTACAAAACAGAAAACAAAACAAAGCAAAAAAATCTAAGCAATCCAAAAAATCTGATCTTGCTTTTACCTTTGCTTGAAGTCAGCCAAGATGATTGTCATTTGTAGAGAAGTTTTGGCAAAACATGCTTGTACAATTATTATGAAAAAAGAGGTTTGTGTTTGGTTTTGGAATTTCTAAATTCAATTAATGAGAAGCTTAATCATGTTTTGTCATGTGAAACATATGGAGTCTCTGGTTCAGTCTAAAACCAAGCATTCAATTATGACTTTTTGCTCTAACTAAAAACAAATCACATCTTAACTTCTCCAATATTTTTCCATCATCGAACTGTGGGTCTTTTATTACCAAGTCCGGAAAATAAAATAAACTTGGAAATAAGGCGTGACTTTTTCATTTGTTTAGGCATAATCCTCTGGTTTGCATGAAAGTCAAAGGCTTAATGGAATGGTGCTTGAATCAGAATGACTTCATTGAACCATCAAAAAACTCCTGTGAATCTACAGGAGCCAAATACAAAGGAATAATTTGAAATGCAATGTAATAATGGTAATTAATATTTTTTTGTGTTCTGCTGAAGTTCGGAGTAATTATAATGTCCTGTTTCGGCAATTTGCTGTTCCATAAATATTCATGCAGCACTTTTTCACAATGATGAGGAACAAAAGCATTGCAAACTCAATTTGTAATGGCTGTTTTTCATAGTATTTTTATTATTAAACTGAAAATACTACCACAATTTGGTTTTCAACAGTTATAGTTAATTACATCCTAATTCAGTTTTTCACATTTTGAAGGAACTACTTGATGTTTTTAATAAATCCCTCATTACATGTATTGTCATGACTGCAGATTAATTTGAACACAGTCTTATCTCAAAAGGACCCTTTAAGAATGGGAACCATGATGAATGGGTAGTTTATTATGCATTTCCTGTCCGAATGCTCTTTTTCCAAGCAAATTAGGGAGCTTATATTTTTGAAGCACACACGTGTACAGCTGGACTTTTGTGGGGTCAGCTGAGGCCAAACATCCTTCTCAAGGGTAGCAATGCATTGCCCCACCAGGCGATGAACCCTGTAAGATTTCTGACACCAGCTTAGCTCCAAAAACCATTACCATGCTGAAAAAGCCAGTATCGGGGCTTTCTAACTTTTTTTTTTTTTTCAGTTGGAGTGGCCTGACGGGACACATGAAAAAATAAAATAATCAATATCGGTCATTTCATCAGCTTCAGGTCACAACGGTACATTAAACACTGGCCTGAGAGGGTATTGAAAATGATGTTATAGATCTCAGTAAATCACAAGCTGATTGCTCAGAGTGAAGTAATAATGTCACATTAGCTGGAGCGCTCGTTCAGTTCAGATTGACCTCTTTTCAGAAACAGAAATGAATCCACTCACTGGACAAACCTTTTTTGTGTACTGAAAGAAAGATGAAAAGGATCTGTTTTAATTAACCTAATAATAGATGACGTCCCAAACAAAGATTCGGTAGAATTTTCAGAAAATCCCCAAGTATTTAACCAAACCTATCAAAATCGTTCCTGTCCACAACTAAATAAATTCCACCTACCACTCCCCTTCTGCATCATCTATTCATGGCATCCCTCCTCCACCCCATCTCCCCCATTTTTTCCCTGTTTATGATTTCCAAAATGGGGGGGGGGGGGGGGGGGGGGTGGGGGGTGGGCAGGGGTTGGGTCAACAACCTTCACTCATGGTCAGGTGCAATCCTTCATCAGAATATAAGTATTGCTATACCCACATCAGTTGCAACTTCCATACATTTTGTCTGTATGTAAATCCATATCTACTTAATAATATGTCTAATCATAATAATAATGGATTGAATTTTATATAGTGGCAATATAGATATTTCAGGCCCCATGTTTCAATGAGTGGCAGTGATGTGCATCACTTAAATGCTCTTTTCAGACAACAGTTTTTTAAATCTGTTTTAAAGATTTTAAATCCAAACACGTTAAAACATTCCATTGGCTTTAATGTGGGGCAGTGAATATGCACATTTAATTTGTACTTTCTTGTTCCCTTGTGCAAAATGAAAAGTAGACTGAGGAATTACAGCAATCTTTCCAAATTATATGAATCATGCAGTTTGGTACTTGGAACTCTTTTACTGCTCCACAGACCTTAATACATGTGTACTCTAGAGTACTTTGTACAGTAATTGTAGTTTATTCACAGCATTCGCAGTAGACATGGGGTTGAAGAGGGACTACTTTGTCCTCCACATACAGTATCCTTTTTAAGGTAGCAATGGAGCGATGGGTGGAATTAGCAGATGAGATCTCACAGAGAAGGATTGTGTGGCCTACTCTGACACCAAAGTGCTGTCAGAATGACACTGGATTGTGTACTACAACACTGATGGGAACAATTTTCTAAACAACGGGCTGAAAACTGGCGAATCGTAGTATGACTTTGCAAACCACCAAAATAAGTCGTGTGGCCTGTGAATACAGTACCATTACATGTGAGCACGACCAGTTTCTTCTAGTTGAAATGGAACAATATTAGCAGTAATGTATACTTATCAACGTGAATGAAAACACTCCAGGTGTTCGTTGCTGTTCAGTAAATAAGAGGAACACTGCTGCCCAGAATTTACCCTGATTATTCTGTAACAATTCTGTGCAAACATGAGTCGTTTGGAGGCTTTCTCACTTACAGCATGCTGTATGGTCCAGAGTGTATACACTGCTATTGTTCAGACCCATGTTTCTTAACAGGAACAGCCAGAGTCTCCGCTCAGGAGCTGATTCACCACAGCCTTCTTACAAAGGAATCTGAAATTACTTCGGTGTGACCTGATTCACTGCAGTACTCTTAAAAATGAGTCACACTCGGCATCCAGAGGGACCATTCAAAGTCTGCACGAGGAGATCTGGCTCAGTGCGTCATTCTTAAAAAGTGTTATTCAGAAATTGTTTATACAGGGCCTGACTCACTAAATTGGTCACAACCGGCACTTACATGACTGACACTGACCACCTCTAACTATTTCCTCATTTTTGTGTCCCATTTATAGTCCCGGTGTCCCGCTGAGTGCAATTTCCCCCCTGTGGAGAGACGTGGCCCAGAGGGCCTGGGGTCAGACGTGGCCAGATACCACGAAAGGGAACTCCTGACCTGACATCCTGTCCACTTTCTTTGGACCATCCAATTATGGCTTAGAGGACATATAGTCCCTTCACTACCTCTCATTGCTCACAGACAGACTGTCAGTGAAATGAGACATCATGACATAATGGCATTTGTAAGATATCTTCTCTCATGTTTTTCCAGGAAATTACCTTTTTGAATATTTTTCCATTTCCATATAATTTTGAATATTTTTCCATTCAGTCTCATTTGGGTTTTCAATTTTGTTTAAATCTATTTTTTTTTTCTTGCTGAAATGTTAAATGTCCTGTTACAATCTGATTATAAAGAATTCCACAATTGTTTATTGTTTTGAGAAGTAATCCTGAAATCATTTCTTTTACGGATTTCTTTAATTCCAACTTTAGGGACACTGTTCCCTATTCTCTATCTCTTTGTGCTGTTATTACACTGAAGGGTAAATTCATCCATGTTGTTGACCTTATATAAGCCAAAAAGAACCTCTGTGTTGTTATTTTTTGGTATAAATCACAGCTCCTTTTCATTTTATTCTCCAATTACAAATTGATATATGGAACGATAAACTGAAATACCTCTTTCATTACAGGAATATATATGCAAGATAAGAGGTGCTGGGAAAGGATCCCACTTTATTCCTACACCTTTTGAACACAAAAGAAACCGTGTTGACACTTAAAACAGATAAGTTCACAGTTTTCTAAAGGACAAAGCGGGTAATAAATCTTCTCCCAGCACACCAGCTCTTATCCCAAGAAAATCTTTTGGAGCTGTTTTCTTACACAGAACTATTACAGGACATGTTGCCATAGTCAGAAAATAGTTAAACTGCCACCACAGTGAGAAATGAAATTTCCGCAGTTTACTTAAATCGCAGAGTTAGTTGAAAGGTCAAAATGTCCACCTGACATTTGTGTCTCTTTTAGGATAGAAAGCAGTCCACCAAAAATTACTTTCCATGAAAACAACAATGATCTAGGCAAGTCATGTCCAATTTTATTTAAGAAAAATCTAAGTGGTTTTTGAATTCCTGTAACTGTCAAGCAGGAAATAAAAAAGACTTATGGGGCTAAGAAAGTGCTTGTTTGAAAGGTTTAGTCATTAATTTCTCCTTAATCTCTATAGCCAGAAAGAAAATGAAAGCAACAAAAAAATCAACTGAAAATGGTTTAGCCAGATGGTTTAACCTCCATCTTATATAGTTTAAAATACATACAGTATATTAATAATAACACATACATATGCTCTTACTTATGCTCTAACATATACACATGCTCTTGCTAAAGTAAAATTTGCAGTTTTATTACCTTTAGTTCTTTTTGTAGACATAGAATTCATTGTAAAGGGCTCATCTTACAACATGCAGGTTTGTGTAGGAATCACAGAGCAGCTCTCTAAATGGATGAAAACTCCAAAATGGATGAACAAGCAGAGACAGCACAGTGCAGCACATTGATTTTGGAGGAAAGGCCATAAGATTAACGTCAGAACTGGACTGAAAAGGGAAAATACAAGGCTTTTCCCCAGCGTTATATCTAGTCGAGCTGTAAATTAGAAGGGTCACATTGGTGAAAGGGTGCCTAAAACTGAGTGTGATTTATATGGGGGGGGGGCTTGGATCACGAAAGCTTCACCATTGCTGAAACGTACAATGTGATCGACATGAGAGAGGACATTGTGCGGTTGCCTGAAAACTGAACATGCTGCCATCATCTGTGATCGATCACAAGAAGATGCTAATGTGCTCTGTGCTTAAGCACTACTTTGGAAGATTTCTTGTTGTACCGGTTCTATTTTCAGTGACTAGCTTGGAAGATGGCATGCATATTTTATGACAATGCCAAGCTAAAGTGGTTAACGAAAAACAATTACTTGTGTAACAGGCACCCTTAAAAATTCATTCATTCCCTGAACAGAGAAAGAAGTACATTTGCAGATTCATTCCCTGAACAGAGAAAGGAGCAGATTTGCAAAGGACATGTAGATTACTGTACAATGTAAGATTATGCTGGACCAACACATCATGGTTTATTTGTCCTGGCGTATGTACACAGACAGCGGATAAACCCCAGAGGCACCCCATTAAAGACATCCCATTATTCCAGTAATCAGACAAACTACAAATATTGCTCTTTTTCAGGAGTGATTTTTTTAAAAGAATTAGCATCTCGGTATTGACCGCATTTAAAACAAATGCAATAACCATCCATTGCTCAGAGTGAAATAGCTTTTGTAGCTTTCTAAAGACATAGCTTCCTGAAGTATAATTGCTGCAATGCCATGCGATATGCTGCCGTTGCAGTCCGTTCCAGACTGTAAGCACAAAGACACTGTGCATGGCAGCACCACATTCTGGTCCGGCCGACATTTGTCTATTGATCAATGCACTACGTCTATATGCAGCCTAACGCCTCCTCAATGGTTATGTAATGGGGCTGACAGGCCTATTGACCAGTAATTAACCATTGGCAGAATGACAGTATGTGCAAATTGTGCACAGATAAAGCCCTGCTCCGCAGCGAGCTGCTGCTGATGGCCTCCTGGGTACTGACATTTAGGTCTATGGGTCCAGTGTGATGTTCATATTAAATATGTAGGTTGACTTTGCCCCATACTCCTTTCTGTGCTGCAGATGGCCCCTGGCGCTCCATTTTTAATGGCATAATTCACATCAAGTTGAGTTTCTCTTCAGGGCTGTCACAGCTGGAGACCATCTGATGTAGGTGTGCGGAGGTATATCCTTCATTTTAATGATGATCCTGACACTTACAAAAAGGGAACACCGCTGACAGAATAAGGTGTATGTTAACGAAGTTATAAATGCATGGAAATTATATAGCCTAAAAGAAATTGTTAGAGATTTGTTGTAAGAGGGGGTGCATCAAGCACTCTGATTTTTAGGGGTTTCACAGTATCAATTTTTCACAATTTACTTTGAGAAATTTTTAATTTTCATTTCCTCTTGATATCATCACCATCGTGTTCACCTTCACTGTTTTTTTTTTTTGTAACCATTGGATTTCCTTGGCACATTTCCCTTCCCACACTTCCCTTCCTCTTCCAAGGAACATGACAACTTTATGCTGACTGGCTATGAAAGGAGAGTGGCACACAACTGTCGAACGAACTTGAACTGGAGAAGATGATTCCATATGTATGCAAGAATGTAATTCAAACTACTGCCAATCTCAAGCTAAAATGCTATCATCAGGTTACCTTTATAGCTAATTACTAATCACCCCTACTATTAGTAGGTGGAGCAAAGGTTATGTCATCACCACTGTATATCTGTCTGTTAGTAAACACTGTAAATGAAAGATACGGATGGATTTCAATGAAAGTTGAAACATTTACAGATGATTTGATTTTAAGGCTGCTCCACTGTCCTCCATTAACTGCCTCTGTAGCTCAACGCTCACATTTGATTGCACTGTGAATGCAACTGGAGTGAAATTACATCTATTAACTTTGATTTACACTAGATGGCTAATTTGCTGTGCTCTCAAACATGGGATCAATTTTGATGTTGATGCAGTCACATGCTCCAATTATGTAGCTTTACACTCCTCATGTGAGGGATATACATTTTCATTAGAAATGCAAATGAAATGATTTGTGAGGGAGGCTTTGAATGGGCTCTCTTTTATCAAACACGACAGGTTTCTTCCCATGTCAGTACCTATTTCATGCTTCGGTTGCTTGAATAGACCGTATGTGGTCTTAATAAAAGAATAAAAAAAAAAAGATCCTTGTGTCACTAGATAGGAAGCACTTCACAGAGCATGTTGACCTAGTCCTGTAGACTCTGCCAGAACAAACTGACACAAACACATTCATTTCTCACCGCCTGATCCTGATCCAGGCATTTCAATAAATAAATAATAAACAGAATAAATGTATGTCCTCCAGTTATTGAATGAATCAGCTATGGACTGAAAAGAATACAGTACCTTGATCGCCAGCTTTTAAGACATTGTGGTGGATATACCCTGTACAGCCGTAGTGAAGCCTCCTGCAAGTCTGAAAGTAATTTTTGAGGAGGGGAAGATACAGGAAGATAGTGGCTCAAAATTGGGAGGTCGTAGGTTGTTCAGGATGAGAGGGTGTACCATGCCTCAGAAGTTTCTCACAACCTCTTGATAGTTGTACACCCTCCAAGTAATTTTCTAGTTTGTCAAACTTGACCCCAAGGTACTGGACCCAGTGCTGTGTAAATAGGATTGTATTCCAAACCTGTGCACATTATTATCCACATTTTAGAATAGTAAAGACATCAAAACCACATAACACAAATTATGCAGTGACAGAAAGTGTTAAATAGAAAAACCTTACATTTTAGATTCTTCAAAAGAGCCAAAAATAATTTTTCAAATTAAAATATTTTTTGGAAAGAAATTCATACACAGGCAACAATTTCACTGTTTATATTTATCTAATAAACAAATTCCAAGCTTTCAAGAACAAGTCTTTAGAACAAAACGTCTTTGCATGTTTCTTATCTTAATCAACTGTGTCCAAACTTTTGACTGGTACTGTATATACACACTTGTGTAGCAAAAAAAATTTTTTACAATCAGAAGTCAAAGGTACAAGGCCAGTCTAATAAATAAAAGTTTTACTAATAAAAATTGCAGGAGTCAGGCAAAGCCAGGCATTCAACAAAATGAAAGCATTAGAGCAAAGAATGAATCCCTCTTCTTACACAAAAAGACATGAAAAAGAGAAGATAAGATCAATTCTGCAAAGAGTGTCTATTCAAATTATACCTAGACCATGCCAAACAGTGAGGCCCTGTCTTATCGCTCAGCCGCAGTCAATGAAAATATTTTGGCTATATTTAACATCCAGACACTCTAAATAAATATGCTTTTATGTCTCACGACTGTCTCTTCACCACTGTGGGAATAAAGGGGTCTAACCTGACCTGAAGTTTAAATGGAGCCTGCAGCCTCGCCCCCCTGCTTCACTGTATAAATTCTCTCCTCTATGCACAAAATTCTCCACTCTTGCAAAAACAGCATATGGGCATAATTCACTGTTTGTTTCATTTATCTACACTGTTATTTCCACAATCTCTTCCATTATGACAATTTTGTTCTGCAATAAAAAAAAATTGCTTCACTTCCAGCTCTTGCCTCAGAGTGATCGATCCTTTCTCCCTTCACTGGTGAGAGAGTTGCACATCGGCCTCCATCTATCCTTCTGTCCCTCTATGCTAAATAGAACTCAGACTACAGCAATGCCCCCTCTCTCCTGTCACCACGGTACTTTCCCTGATTTATACTGTAACAAGGTAGAGAGTTTGGTTAGTCTGTCAGGACTCAGGCACGGACTCAGACGCGGACCACGAGTGCTCCAATTACAGGCGTTTATAAGCAGAATCCTCAAACAAGCAGGCAGTCCAAAAACAGGCAGGGTCAAAATACCAGGTAAGCAGTCCAAGGGCAAAACAGGGATCAAAAACAGAAACAGGCAGGGTCAAACCTTGAAGGCAGGCAGATCAGGCAATCAGGACAGAAGGGCAGGCAAAAACAAAGTCGAGGAACAGGCGAGGCAAAAACCAGCAAAATCCAAACAGGGTAAACAGGCGGGAAACGAGACAGGTCAGAAACACTGAAACGATCTGGCAAACAACACAGAGACAAGCAGGGTAGATATAGGGCTGGGCTGATTAGGAGATGGGAAGCAGGTGTGCAGGCAGGCGGGTGGAGACAATCAGGTGGGCGGAGACAGGGCGGAGAGCGGGGCAGGGCTAGAACACAAGGAAAACAAAGGCACATGGACAGGGAAAAACAAAAACACAACAGCTAGGGGGCGGGAGCCCTGACATAGTCAGACATCAACTATTTTTATGCTCCGATGCGTATTCATTTCCTCTGCATTAAGAATGTGTGGCACTGCATGGATGTTAGCACAAGCTGCCATTAGCCTTAATTGAGCCACAGCTGGTCAGGTGTCCCTTAGCAATAGAGGTGGCAGAGACAGGTGGCGAACAAGCACTCTCATAGTCAGAGGCTATCAGGGTTACTGGACACTGGGGTCTTCCAAAATACAGTAAGTGTGTATCGTGGCAGACTGTCCCTATAACGCTGGTTCCCTGTTTCTGTTCTCACAAGGTAGGTTTTTCTATTTTAGTCCCCACTGTATAATGCTGACTCCTGTATTGATTTTATGAAAGCTGATCCAAAACATAGACCAGGAAAGTTCTGATCCTATAAATGAGAAAATGAATATTGAGTTCTAGTAGAAGAAAAAAAACTTCTACCAAATGTCTTTTTCCTCCTTTCAGCCGTGTGTGTATATGTGTGTGTGTGTGTATGTGTGTGTGTGCGAGTGGTTCGTGTGTGTACTTCTGTGATGTGTGTGTATGTGTGTCTGTAATCTGTGTATGTGTGTCTGTGTTTGGAGCTTTAGGGGGAAAGATTTGACTGAGATCTGTATGTGTTATACGTGTCATGTAAGTTAGTTTGAAAAATCTGCAGGGGGATGGTTCTTTTTTAACTTTCTCATCTTCCTTGGTCCTCAAGTTGTTTCTGATTTAGTTGTTTTCCATTCTTTTATTTTCGGATGAAGTGTGTTTCTGTGGAGTGCATTACACAAGTAAGAGTAATATGAGTACATGTTGTTGTCAAGCTCCTTTTCCACCACAGAGAACAAGTGCGAACGTTGCAGCTGTTATTTGTATTGTGTTTCCCCCAGCAATCTCTTACCATGACAGTTCTGTAAATCAAAACCGGTCCCTGGAGCCAAACATCTTTCTGAAGGTCCTTGAAAGGGATAGCTCTCAAGATTTTCAAATGAAGTATAAATAATAAATGGAGCTTTCGCTCTACGCAGAGAAGTTCTGTCCAGTACAGCGCAGTAATTAGAACTCTGCACAAATGATTCCTGTTTAAAATTTACAGCTGAGCTCCACAGTTTTTGTGCTGTGTACAAGGACACCTAGTTGGATATGGTCCTGTTGGCATGTTGAAAAATTAAATATCGAATCACTGATGGCAGATGCAATCATTGTTCTTGATTGAAGCAACAAAAAAGATCTAAAAATGTAATAATCACCCAAATAATAGATATTTCTTTACCTCAGATTTGCCATGGTTTGCTAGTTCATGTATAACTGAAATAAAATGCAAATGTTCCATCATAATCAAAGTTTGTAATAATAATTTAATTTAATAATAATAATGTAAAAAGTTTGTAAACATAATCCTTCTAAAGTTTACGTCACAGTTTACGAAACAACAAAATGGACAATTTACGAAGATCATCACATACAGTACGCACTTACTTGCATTTTGCGATTCAACAGTGCTCTCCCAAATCTATTGTTAATCTTTAACAGCTCACCAATGTGTTCTCATTCAAGAAGGCTTTACAGAGGCTTTACAGATTCATAAAATCACTACATACTGCCATTACAAAGACAGGATCTATATTAAATCTAGATAACACATACATTTAATCTAGGGCCGTTAGCTGAAATGAAAGGCAGAAAAACACACCAACAGTGGAATTAACAGTTAATGAGCTGTATATTGTAACTTGTTGGGCATACAGGCAGGAGCCAGCAATCATCAGTGCGCCCCCTACAACATCAATACGTAATGGGTCACAGCATGATAGATGGCTTTAATTAGTCTCTGTGGGGAGACAGGCACATTTGCCCTTTTGGGCCAGGCGCAGATAAAATGGTAATATTAGCTTCATTCAGAACGCAGCGACAAAGCAGATTTCCACTGTGTGGCACTGTAGCTACAACCATTCTGTAAAATGCCCATCGATTTTTGCAGGCAACCTGTTCAGTCACTGTTTTGAGTATCGCCTGCTGGGAGTTAGGCACATTGTATGACTGCATCTCCTTTCTACATTACTTCACCAATGGTGGAGCTGTGCGTGACGGCACTAACAAGCTTTCTTCTGAATGGAGGGCTGGTGACGATTGACAAAATGGAGTGTGAGGCGCGACCACACATTGGTGTCACGAGGCTGACGTTCGCCCTGTAGCGTCAGACGGACGACACGCCGCAGTTCATTTCTCCTGTCTCCTTTCCACCTGCTCAGGCCTGTCCCATTCAAAAGTGCTAGTTTCAGAAGGTGTTTGGTGTTTGGTGTTATTAACAGCCACGAAGTAAATACTACCTGTATTAAACAAAATGGCTAAAAAATGCCACCAGGGCAAAAGATGGCTGATTGGATAATTCCTGAAAACAAACCTGAGCATACCTATGCCGGCAAAATCTGAAGGCTGTTGCGTGTAGGGCTTTTATTTATTTATATATCTATTTTTTCTGCCCAAGCAATTTCAAAATGCTCTGCAGTTACATTTTTTCGGTAATGCACTTTGCCTCTCTTCCATCCACAGAGATGAAATTTCAGCATCCTATTATCTCCCCATCTTTTCCTCCGGTCCCACTTTATAAACCCCATATTCAAAAGTGTTACAAAGGCAGCGCAAACACCAATGCATAGGTGGAATACATTTCTGCACTCTATTTGATGGTCATCCGCGGTTGATTCATAGCCATACGCTGGGAGCGCTGAGGAAGACACAAGCCGAAAGTGTTCTTGTTTTTTTCCGAGATACAAAACGAAATGCGGACAAGGAAGGATAATTGAGGCTGCAGACATTTCGGGGCGCTGTAGTCTAGTTTCTTCCAGCTGAGCACCGGTTCTCCACGATAACAGCGCTGCGTTTGATAAGGCAGGAATAGCGAGGCACGACCAAAGCCACCGAGAAATGAGTGAGTCAGAGGAAGCGAGGGCGCGACGAGGTGAAAGCGAACGTGCGTGCGTGAAAAGAGAGTCAAAATGAACTCGCCGGCACCAGTTTGAACTCCCGACTCTTAGGTGAGCTGACATCAGAATTTTTTTTGCAGGTGTCTCTTCTTGGAGTAATTTCCATTTGCAGCACCCTTTGATACAGCTGCACTTTTCCGATTTAGTCGAATGGAAAAAGTAAATTCGTCCCTCGCTGCGGGAAGTTCAAGTGCGACAAAGTGTAGGAATGCGAGTCTGTGACGAGCATACTCGCAAAGAGGGTTAGACAGCAGAAAACCTTGCAGCAAGCATAAAACAGCGAAAAATAAGAGTACATATACAACTACAGTACTCAAGAGTGCATAGATATGGAAGTTATTTTTAATTTATTGCAAGAGTTCATTCAATAGGAAAGTAGGCAATTAGCTACAGAGTTATGGAATAAACATCTAAAGTCAATTACACACTCACTTAAGGTGAAATTATACCACAATTAGAACATGTACTACATAGTGTATCTCAGAATATGTGGGTGATACAGAGGTCTGTATGACACTATGACAATAAATTTTGATTTTGGTCAGGGCGGCTTTTCCAGCCAGAATTTCTCGGAATGACTGAGGAGCATGTAAGAAAAATGACAGGCAATCAAGTGTCGCTATTATGAAAATACTCAATGATTAGAAAACCCAGTGCTTCAGAGCCAAACTTTCTGGAACACATTCTGGAATCATCACTGTAGCAGCTGTTGCCAGGATACCCCAGTGTATCATGTCTATTACACTGCCTGTCATACTGGATGCTGTACATCCCATCAGGCATGTCAGTTTCCCCAAGAGGAAGTCATTGCCTGAAAGAGGAGACTGGATTCTGTGTAGCATCGAAGGCTTGCCATATGGAGTCGATACAATCGAATGTACCCATGCCTTCATCAGTCAATGAACATGCATGCCGGAGCAGAGAACACAGCCATTCACTGAGTGCAGCGGCTAGCTCTGAGCCCCAGGGATCTCCACCAGCATCGTGGTGAAACACCAGGGGTCAGTGCGTGACCCCCAACAGCTGCACCATCGCAAAGATGTCTGTGATGTCTGTGATGTCTGTGTCCCCATGACTCTGGGACTAGCAATAAACAGTCATGAATGTCATGCCATGAAAAAATTGTCATGACTGTTTTTAATTGTACACCGTCTCTGATAAATTAAACTATAAGGATGGTCAGCTAGCTGTAAAATCAATACTGCGGCCTGCCATTGCAATATTGCAGTCAATAACAGCATCCCACAATAATACTAAAGTCTGTAGAGGCATGCCAGCAGAATACTACAGTCTATATTGCTGGCAGATTACTGCAGTCTGTAGCACCATGAACCAACAATACTACCGTATGAAATGGTGTACCAGCAGAATTCTGCAGTCTGTATTGGCATGCTGGCAGATTATATCAGTCTGTAATAGCAGGCCAGACGAGGAGGGGGAACCAGAGGAGATACACTGGCACACTAGCTGCAAGTCAAGTAGGGGAGATGTGAATTTGTAAATGTAACTAATTTAACTATTATTATTATTATTATTATTTTGCATGTAAGAATTAGAGTTTGGACATCTTTTAATTCATTCTCCTTTTTATATAATTATTCATGTTCCCTCTGCATGGAAGGTGGAACATTTTCTGGCCAGAAAGACAACATCACTCATAGACATGTATGCATGTGAACAGAAGATAATCTATCAGCACAAATACAACACAAACCAGAGCCTGTGCTAGGAAAATAAATGATTCTTTCATGGAATAAGGACAGGATTAAAAGAATGCAGTTGGATTTGATGGTGGAGACTGGGCTCTTTTTCAGAGCTGTCCTTTTTTTCCCGGCTGACCGCATGCGCCTCTTTGAGCCGGTGAGGGCGGGTGCGGGACCTCTCTGAAGTGCGTGTGGGACTCTGTTCAGAGCACGCAGCAGGGTCCTGTCTCAGCCTCGCTGGGAGCGAGCCGTTCTGGACGCGGCTCGGTCCAGCCAATTTACACGGCCAGTCAGCTGTCGAAAGTCACGCCGTGTCCTCCTCCGCAGATGCGGGGACAGTGGCTTATCGGGCCAGCAGGCTTCGAGGCGGCGCGCTCTCGAGGGGGACGGCTTTTCTGGAGGACGCTGCTGGATGGCGCAGGACGGCGCCGCTTGAGGGGAGCTCCGCCCTCGTCCTCAGACGACGAGGAGGGGACGCTCGCGCCGCACACAGACTCCATAATGAGAGTGCAGCCTCCCCCCTCTCATCCACCGGGACCAGCAGCAAAGCATGCTGGGGGGATAATGTTACTCTTCCTCTTCAGTGCGTTTTCCAGTTTGCCAGGACCCAATGCGTTGGCATAGGCACCACACAAGGCACCAGTTTTAATCATTTCCCAGAGCAGGTGCCTCAAGGCCACCTCCCAAATGCATATATCATGCCAAAGCTATTGCGTCAGAATGCCTCGCTGCAATGGGATTTCATTAGATCAGACATAATATACTCTGATAGGTGCAGCTAGTTATTGCCGGCTCCGTGTCCTCAGATCCCCCGACTTGTGTGACTTTCTCCTGGAGCTGGTCGGTGGAGCCAGTCCCCTTGAGTGGGAAATGGCTTTTCAGATGCAGGTCCATCACTCAAGAGCTGCTGAGACTTCATTAAAGGCAACTTTTCCTTTCCTGCACCTTCTCAAATCTCGCCATCACTTTTCCAGTTCACTTGCCAACCTTTTAGCTGATGTACCTTTTTGGCAATGCCGATCAAAAAAAAATTCATTCCCGTCTGAGTCCTGTTCCGTATCACTGGTAGTGTAGCATAGTAGTAAGGAACAGGACTCGTGACTGAAAGGTTGCTGGTTCAATTCCCTGCTGGGGCACTGCTGCTGTACCCTTGGGCAAGGTACTTAACCCAGAAACTGCCTCAGTAAATATCCAGCTGTGTAAATGGATAACATATAAAAAATTATAATCTGCAGAAGTCGCTCTGGATAAGAGCATCTGCAAAATGACAATAAAGTAATGTAATAAGTCTCCCCATTGATAAGTTACACTGCTGTATTATGGATGTGGTTTCATCCACCCATATCTCCAGCCTGAGGGCTGTGATACTTTCTCAGTTCTTAAGGCACACTTGCATTGATCCTGAGCTGGGTTGAGTGTCATTAGTGATGTTCGTGCACGGAGCTGACACGCAAACATACGCCACATGTTATTATGGGAGGCGTCCAAATGGCACGCAGACACAGATATGCGAATCGACCGTTCGATTGATCGCGGCCGACCCAATCAGCGCAGCTTATAAACAGAGGGGAGACATGAGCAACTTACGCGTTTTCCATGGCATATTGTAACACGCACGCTCGATAGCGTCTCTGTTGCACTCAGTAATAAATCCACTCTTCAATGTACAACTTTTTAAAAAGTTTTATTAAAATAGGATCTGCAGCCAGTGGCAATAATAGTCCCTGTGCAGTCACACATTGGGTTTAGTTTATTTCTTCATCACAAGAAGCTAGAGAAATTTACCAGATATTAAGCAACAATAAATACACACTTGACAAAATATACATTGTGTTAAATATTAATTGAAATGTTTTCTCTTTCAGATTTTAGTACAGTTTTTGTATCTAATAACCACTCTTGATGAAAAAAGAAATGCTTATTTTCTTGTCTTCCTCAAAGGATGAAGTGAAACAATTAATAACACTGTATTTGCATTTAAAGCTGGTAATAAACCTAAGAGGTGGTAATACATTCCGGAGAGATGTATAGTCAATATAAGTGGTCGATAACAACAAAAAAAAGCATGCTTGTTAGAATGTGAAGCACCATTAAATTTCCTTTTGATTTATCACATAATTGATTACAGTTTTAAAATCAGTGAGGCATAATGTATGTTTAGAGTTTATTGATAGCCACTCTTAATTCCTAAACTCCCCTGTAACAAAGGGAGATAACGAGCTTGTTTTCTTTTCCTCTCTTTACCCTCTCCTGCCTCTCTCTGCAGTCCATATTTGGCATCCTTTTGTTGTCCCTTCTCTGAGATATTCATCTTTTTCCTCTCTCCATTTTTCAAAAAGCCCTGCAACAACATACATAGACAACTATTCCTGACTGACTCTATGAGAATAAATCAAGGTGCTCTACTCTCAGGACATAACCTTGCACGTCAGGGCTGTGCGTGCTCTATTGTTTTCTTTAAATCATACTTCACTATCTCCCACACACACACACATACACTAAAAATGCATGCAGTGGCAGGAATGGGACCATTTATAATTTAACTTTTGATGGGATTTCGATCACTCCCCATACACACTTTGTGCGTTATTTGGCCAAGCCGATCGTGCATTAATGCGACTGATTAGAGTTCTGATTTCACACCGGAATCAAGTTACCCACGAGCAGCAGAAAGCGAGAATTCACAAATTTGATGAATGTGTCACATACAGGTCACACTTCTGCGAGGAAAACAAAAAACACCTCGAATCCTAATTGCAAGAATAAATTCAGCTCATCTTCCATTTTCATTCCTTTCATTTCCTCCTCCTCCGCTGTTTGATCCACTTCATGGCGCCTCTCCCCTCTCCTCTCTTCCTCTCATCACTCTGGCTCCTGTCAGCTGTGTGATAAATAATTCAGGCAATGATTCAGCCACCTCTTTTTTTCCAGTTGAGTTTTACCTGCAGGGAAAGGTGAGTGGGGTGGTGAAAAGGGAATCTGCAGGGTCAGCCTGTCTACCCAGCATGGTGTCTCTGCATGCAGGACTACACAAACAATCACTCCAAACTGCCCCCTAACACACGGGTCAAAACTATTCATTTTAAAATTGTAAATTTAAGAGGTAGGATTCTTAAATGGTATGTTCTGTTCGCTAAGCCATAACAGTTTCATATTAGGCCACTAGAAGTTTTTCACTTGCTGTGCACACAAAACAGGGTCTTATCCTTGGATTAGAGGTCAACAGACCAGTGGATTTTCACTGCATAGTTTCGCTCCGCCGTGAGGATAACAAGCAAAATAAATATATTAAATGAGCCGTGAGTGGCGCAACAGCGCCATCTTCTGGTTTTTAGAAAAACGTTAAATGCCCCCAGCGAGTAATGTGTGTAATTTGTCAAGGTTTGGGTACTTCCACTTTGACAGCTAGCAAACATCAGCTATCAGGATCCTGATCAGAAAGCACAGCTTGTCTGGTGCTTTCCACTTCCAGGTATTTCGATTATCTGCGAAGCAGAGAAAGGAATAGAAAAAGAAATCAACACTGTCAGCACATGTGGCATGATAAAGTATTGTACAATTCAATCACACTGAAATATTGCAACAAATTAAACTGAAATAACACAATTTCTTTCACATGTTATGTCTCTTCCTCCTGCAATTCATCTTCCCATTTTTGGATTCAATGTTTTTTTGTAAGCTATTTTGTCTTCACGGACAATTGTCATGCAATCCTCAAAAATATATATATATCTGAGCTACAGTCTAATCTTGAGTATGAATGCAAAAATGCTGGGTTTATGGGTTTCTGAGGCTGCTTGTTAGTTTCTGGGATTTCACTAAACTCAGTAGTATTAGTATATAATATGGTAGTATATAATATGGTGTGGTAGTTGATGAGTTTTTACAGGTAATCTTCATGTTAATCAATGAATCCTTATCAAGCCTTATATTTAGAGCAGCCAAAACATATCTTGTTTCACTATATTTGAATTTCTAAACAGTTTACTTGTAAAATGCGGTGTGCATATACAGTGTTTTTTTTTTTTTTTTTACCAGGATTTCATGGTCCAAGGGCAAATTAACCCATTGAATTAACCGAAGGAATTCAAAATGATTTCTGCAGGGCAATGAATTATTGTTAAATTTCGAAAAGACATCTATTCAGGATAAAAAAAGTATGTTCTTCATAAATGCCCTGATGGCAATTGCTCTTCGTGGGTTCATCCATAATTCCTTTGGAGAAATCTTTTGATCCGAAATGTAAGTGTCTCCCAAGTGTCTGCACCCTGTACTCAGTGAGGTGCAAAAGAGTACCCTGATGCTTCTTTGAGCTTTGTGTTAGAGAATTTCTAGAAAAGTTTAAGTGTCAGAAGGACTCAAATAACTGACATACAATGGCATAAGTGTAAGGTAAGGAGAGCAGGTCTTCAGAGAAAAAGGTGGGAGCTGTTACCTGCTCTTATGAGGAGCACACTGTCCTTACTGATGTCCTCTAAATATTGGTCTATTGCTAATCTATTTTGCTATCAGAAATCATAGAATAAAGGCTCCTGAGTGGCTCATTAGGCAAGGTGCTTGTCTTGAATGCCAGCACAGTGGCTGAATCCTCAGGTTCAATCCCAGTCATTTCATTGGCCGATGACAGGAGCCGTCTGGCTCCTTTCTCATCCTGAGAGCAGTCAGCTTAGAGTGACATTGTGGTCCAGTTTCAGATCTGTGCATAGTACCACAGTACTACAGTGCCATAATGTGCCATCAGAAAAATCATACTACTCAATAGGCCATTACTGCTACTGCTACTGCTTTTTCCTATGAAATATATTACACACACTATTCTACCAAAGCCATGTGATACCACATCTGCTTCCAGGAAAATGGGTGTAACTATGCATGATTTGAAGTGAATAACGTTAGGCAGTAGGCAGCAGTGAGCCCTGACCTGACCTCAGCCTGACAGAATATTTTTTGGAATGAATTGGAACACAGAATTACGGCAAGATCAAGACTGGCCTCTTCAGTAGTGGAGCTTACTAATGCTTTAAATGAATGCAGCACAATACTATCAGCTGTCTGCTAGAAATTAGCAGACAGCCTTCCACGTCGTATTGAAACAATCGTTATGATGCCAAAGGCAGGCCAACATGCTATTAATTTCTTGAAATAAATGTTTTATTTTTTGTGTCCCATAAATTTTGGTTGGATAGTGCAAATTGCATGCTTTCCTTTAGCCATTTTTGGCATGAATAGCAAACTCCACTCCTCCTATATTTGGTATGCATCAAAGCTCAGTATTTGGGTCTATTTAATTTGTAATGTTTTACATCCATACTTCTCTAAAGCCATATATTCTAACAATGTAGTACCCTCTTCATCTCTGGATGAGGACATGGATGAGGAATAACTTTTGTGTGACTCAACAGAGGACAGAGCTTACAGGTCCATCATATCAGACCAAACGCCACGGCAGAGCTCATCATAGCATAATAAGTTGGCTACGCCCTTTCTTCCACGGTCTGCAGCTCAGGGGATAAATCGATTGGTCTTTGTCAACCGAATCCCACGCGGAGACTGTTAGTAAAGCATTGCTGTTTTCGCTGCCACCTTGAAAACACTTTGGAAAAAGTTGTCCACGTCTCTTTCTTCCCTCAAGGTCTCTGCTTGCCTCCATACAAAAATCCATCAAGAGTCTGCACTCTGCACAGGGCATTTCTGTCCCTTTTTATTCCTAGCTCCTCTCGTGGACACATCCACTGTAATCAGTTAGGCTAAGGAGCAAGTAGAGTACGAGGGAAACATAAATAAGCGGCATCAGTACCTTATGATTGCCTCAGGGCCGAATAAAACTTAATATGAACCACAAAACTTAATATGATGTCTACCCAGATTATGGAAAATCATTTCTCTTCAAAAATGAAGAATGAACAGAATGAATATTAATAGAACCTTTGGGTATGACTCACAAGAAATTCAGCTCATCAAAATTGTGCAAGAGGGAATATCATGTAGGTACTGTCAACATCTGTAAAGAGTTATAAAGTGAAATGTTGCTAAACTATTGCCAGTTGCCCATTCTGGAAGCCGACTAATGCTTCCCTTTTCAAAAATATGTGCTTAAAAGAGAATATTTATTTCAGCTGAAGAGTCATGCATTTCTGTCTTCTGTGGGGATCACATACAGAAAATAACAAGCTAGATTTTTGTCCTCTTATGAACCAGGGCCACGTGAGTACTTCTCCCCATAGGGTATGAGTCAGCAGGTAACTCAACGCTCTTCTGCGTTATCATGTCATTTTAACCACCAGAGGGCAGTGTTCTCCACCTCAAAAATGCAACGGTTATTCATCCATAGGTCGATTTTGTTATTTACAGGGATGTTTGCCAATCCTGAAAAACAATAAATATCAGAAAAAAGCTCTTCCAAAATGCTTTGAAATACATGACAAAAGTGTAGAAATGAGAAACCACCTAGTACAGTGTGGCTACCAGCCTCAGAGCAGAAAGACAGGCTTTGGCAGGATGTCGCACAGCTCCCTGGGTGCTGTTGGAAGGGCTGAATTCCCCCTTGCTCTCCTCCTCGCTCTCTCTCTCTGGTGTCAGGGACAAGAGGGATTCCCTCCGAGTTCCTCTGGGGTCAGAGTCTCCCTGGACAGTGCGTGACCTCGTTTTGAGCGATGCGAGGGGACGGACTCGCTCGGTCGGGCGCTGACCCCCTCACCGGCCTCTGCCCTCCCGCTGGTTCCCAGGCCGGACGCCCTGCTGTGCACGGAGGAACTGCTCTCTATGGCTTCACATCTTCATCATAACCATTACACTGACTGAGACCATCCACTTTAGCTCGCATCCTTTCTGAATATAGGTGGGAGTATAGCATAGTGGTAAGAAGCAGGGCTTGTAACCAAAAGGTTGCTGATTTGAATCCCTGCTGGGGCACAGCTGTTTGTTCCCTTGGGCAACATACTTAACCCACAATTACCTCAGTAAATATCCAGCTGTATACATACAGCATGTAAAATTTGTAACATACAGTATGTAAGTTGCTCTGGTTAAGAGCTCCTGCTAAATGAAAATAATGCAATGAATATGTGTATATTTTTCCCAAATAAGGAAGCCTTGCCAGTCCATTACCTTCTGATATCCTTCTGACTAAGTATACGTTTCTGTGTGTTCTCCTTCTTTAAGGAAAAGGTTACACGGTTACTGGACCACTGCAATTAGCTTGTTACTGTCAAGAAGGAAGACGTGTTCTTTTTTCTATCAAGCTCGGTGCATGTTTTACAATGAAGGTCTGCCATGTTAGAAGCGAGAGAGGGAACAGCTAGGTAAAGCACGTCAGGGTCAGTTACGCAGTAAGAGACTGCCAGTTCCCAGGAATGAGGCTTCCTCACCAGGGGCGGGGTGCCGGGCCGAGGGGCACTGAGAATGACGCTGATGCGCCGAGACGCGCTTATCTGAATGATTATTCCAGCATCAGCGCCCGTCCCGCACCGCGCAGATCGGTCCGGGTTACGCAACATCTGTAACAGGGCTTCTGCTGCCTCTCCGCTCTCCCCGAACACTCACTTTCCCTTCAAGCTTTTAAAATGGTTTATTCTTTCTAGCTTTTAAGGCAGCGAGGAAGATGGAACCGCTCGCAGGATTTCCCGCGGTTCAGTGGCCGCAAACTCACCCATGGTGACGCGAGTGTACAGTTAATGAAGCTAATTAAGCGGATCAAGTCAAGCATTTCGCAAACCGGCAGCCCAGCGCACCTGGCATCTCCAAACTGGCTGTGCTTCTGATGCAGTTCTGCTATAATAAATGCCTGAAATGATTCAGATGTTTACGTGGTACAGTACACTCCCAGCTTTCTCTGTGCATACCGTGAAGCACAGAAGAATAGTCATTTTTTTCTTTTTGTTCTGCTTGACTGAAGTTTGAGGCAATTTCCCACTGTTTTGTATTACAATTTATGTGAAGTTCTTAAACAGCAACAGAAGGTATAGAAATGCACGTTGGTATTTCACTCATAAATTTCAGCTTGTATGGTATTTGTTTTGTTACCAGTCTTGCAGACTTGATAGGTCTGGCATATAATAGCCTACATCTGATCAAGTGTCAACAAAATAAGTTTTAGATATTTTTTGGCACATACCACATAAAAGGGTAAATTAATACAAAGGTAAGTCAGATATCTGTAAGATAGCTGGCAAGTACATTAAGTAAAAACACTCTCAAATTTATTTAATGTTTAGGTTAAATTCTTAGCATGAACCCCTGTGTCACTCCATATTGCAGGAGTTATTTTCTTTGCGGTCAGAAGTAATAGATTACTGCAGTTTCCGAGCAAACCTTCATGTGAGGTTGTTGCTTGCAATATATATCCAGGAGATTGCAGCCCATTTATTGCAATCAATTTCCATCTGTTTTGCTCCAGCCTATTAATACTTTTTCTCAACTGGAGGGAATAGGACGCAGATACAGGGTGCAGGATCAGTGTATACAATCCTGCAGTTTCAGTGGAGGGATTGAGAAGTGCTGGAACTCTCTCGCCAATTTCACATTCAACAAAAAATGGCATGCCAGAATTATGATTTACTGTGGGCAGAGCCGAGCTGGGCAAGGAAGATGAAGGTAGGGCATGTTCAGTGGTGGTGTTTGCCGCAGGGCTTGTTTGGCATCTGCCATGGCAGAAGGCCCCTTCAGCCCGACCCCTGGTAACCCAGGTAAGTCTGTCCAGATCAAAGCCCGGTGGTCTGTTAGAGGGATGAAAGCTTTAATCTGTGAGGTCCGTCCTTCGCCTCAGCACTACGCTGCAAAGGATTCTGGGGGGAAAAAAAGGCCTTCCGCGGCTGAGAGCAGGTGGTGCTGGTTACCTGTGAGAGGTGCCGTCTGATTACACGGTCTGAGAGATGCAGACGGGGATGGCGGTTATTCACAGTGCGGCTGAGGAGGTGCGGGCTTCTCTGCTGATTGCAGATACAGGCGAGATGGATGTGTCTGATGAGCAGGAGTTGTGACATGGGGGAGGAGGAGGAGCCAATGTGCACGAAACGCAGGCTGCTGGTAAGTTGTTTACCACCATGGGCCCTCCGCTCCATACCAGAGCATTATTCTGCCATCCTGGGCAGTGTGGGCTTGGATCCACATCTGGGTTGTGTGCCTGCATTTTGGCCTCCAGCTGGGTGCTGCGGATTCATCCTCATTCCAGAATTCGTCTGTCACAGTCAGTCCATTCTCTCCTGCCTTCAGGTATTCTTCCCCATCCCAGAGTTCGCTCCCCTGAGTCTGACAGCAATCAAAACATTGCCTCCATCTTCAAACCGAACTGATATCTGAGTGGTGTTTGGTTTTCTCATGTTGTTGCTGGCTAATGTGAAAAACCTGAGAACTGGCATTTGGTAACAACCTCATATTTTAGGACAACCTCCTCCTGTAGGTTACTGATCTCTTCCTTTCTTTTACTTTCTTCCTAGATGCCTAGAACTTTTTTCAGCTTTAGCTTCCTTCAGCATAGAACTCTTCCTTCCTTGAACACACGCGCATGCACACACACACACACACACACACACACACACACACACACACACACACACACACACACACACACACACACAGAGACTTATGCACGCACATTGTCCTTCTCTGCTAGCCAACTAACTAACCAGGAGATAATGGAAGTTGTCTGAATTCATTCATTTTCTTTAATTACTTCAATTAATTTATTTCAAACCTTATTATAATATGGTAAGTTATTCTAAATATACTTATTAACACCTGTTATAATTTCCAGCACTGTTATCTGAGGACACAGGGCTATTTAATGACTTGTTATAAGTAGACATTTATTGAACTGAGTATTAGTTAAACCTTTTTTATTGCAACAATAATTCAATAATTCTGTGGGCTTTACTCAGATTTTATTGCTCAGGTGGAAAGTGCTCTTATAGGTTTCAAGGTGAGATACAGTACCTGCACATAAGTGCTTTAGATACAGTGTAATAATAGTAAATAAATGGTTCCTCATACATGAAATGTGCTCTACCTTTGTAAAATCATGGATAGATGCAGTTCATTCACTTAGTACTAGTTTAATATTGTAGTATAAGTACCATTTTCTGTCACTGTGAAAATTGAAGACGATCTCTCCTGGTGTACAATTGCAGTGAACTTGACATCTATAGCTGAAATTTTGTCAGCAAACTGAAAGGCCTTTTCACTCACACATTACTCAAATCACAAGTGAATACATACACATTTGGAAAAAATAGGTCAATTGCTCACAGTAGTTCAGCAAACACATGCACTGAGCCTCTCAGGTATGCGAATAATGTATTACCCCCCATATGTCAGTACAAACTCACTTACATACACATATCCAGCAATTTTGCAAATGCATATGATCTGACATATGGAGAATATATGATTTGGATGTGTAAAGTGACATATTTCTGTGTTTAATACATTTTGATGTGGATCCCTTTACAGTACAAACTGACAACAGGGAATAGACAGACTTCAGCAGCGCAGAAGATAATTGTAATGTTACATATCTGAAAATGCTTTGACTTTGGGGGACTGAATTAGCAACATTATTTATCCTTTTGGAAGCAGTGCAATTTGCTTGTGTCTCCCTCCTACGTGCGATACGGGTAGTCAGAGTCAAAAAGCTCTCGCAGCCGCCAGAAAGCAACGGAACAATCCGCAAGTGTCAAAGGAGGCGTTTCAGCACATTTGCATTGCAGATCTGTGCCAGAGAGGAGAGCGCCTCTCGGGAAAACCAGGAATACATCACCGTCTCTGTGGAGGATGTTGCTCATTTCGGATCTCACGCAGTTTGTTCTAAATCAGCTGTTCATAACCAGACATTTGTTTGGCAGCCATGCTATTATAACTGTTGTACTCTCTCCACATGGTATGCGCAAATGCTCAGAAGGGGAGAATGTGTGCGCCAGTGGGTGTATGTGTGTGTGTGTGAGTGTGCGCGTGTGTGTGTGTGCGTGTGTGTGTGTGTGTGCCTATTTGTATGTGTGTGTGTGTGTTCATGTGTGGATGAGTGTGTGTGTGTGTGTGTGTGCATGAGAGAGAGAGAGAGAGAAAGTGGGAGAGGAAGATAGGCAAAGAACATTGTACCTTTGTAGTGTTACCCTCCAATATGTGTAATTTATGTGGAGACACTAAATGCGATGATCAATGTAACGTCCTCCACTGGTTGCTAATCAATGGAAAAGAAATACTCCCATTACTTTTTACCTCTGAGCTCCATTGCATGCCCCTAGTGATCAAAATCAAATCAAAGATCACAGCACAGGCTCTCACTCGTAAATATTGCAGCAGCAGCTGCTCGTGATGCATGGACAATAATGTCTTTAAGCACAGCTGCGGGGATTGCCAAATGAAAAATACAATCGCTTGAGAGAATGTATGGGGATGCGTGATAATTGCGAGCACCTTCCATGGGGAAATAAAACAAATATACTGTCTTGGCTCTCACCGCACACAGTTGGCTGACTGACGGTATGGGAGCACAGCTTTGGAGAAGCTGTCTGCTCCCGTGTGGGCAGCGGAGATTGGCGTGATGACTACTTACCGCTCATGTTCAAAGAACGGTGAGTCATTATCCACAGAGCCCTTCCTTCCAGCCACTCCACCCTTCGCGCTCCCCGCTAAATGGCCAGATTAATTTCAATTACCATTAGATCACACTGCATTTGCAGACGGCTCCCGAAGCGGCGGGATATAGTTGGCCCTAGTTTCGCAGGGGCAATGTATGGAGCAATTACTGTCACTTCAATTGTGCTTCTTCGGCGAGACTTAGAACGGTGAAGGACAATGAGCCGTAATTGGCACTCTCTGGCTGAGAGAGAAGCCTTCTGTACTTCTGTCCCATTCCTTTAGCCCTGTTCTGCAGCGTGAGGGCTCACTCATTACACGTGTTTGCTGAAATCCTCCACCACACCAGGACCACCCCCTGTTCATGTGTGTCTGACAAGCAGAAGGAACAAATCCACCGGGAAAAAAGTCACCACACCTTCCATGCATAAAAGTGATCTTATGCTAAAACAAGTTGTGGCTTTATCTAAGGTTGCCATCAATACATCACACAAGAGTGCAGTGAATCTTAATTGTTTCTCAGATCAAGGTTTCTCTGCAACTGGTTGGCCCACTGGTTGGCCCCTGCACAGCACGTTTGGAAAAGAACATTTAGTTAGGATGAGAGGCCATTGCATGACGGTAACCATTATGGTTTTCAGCCTCTTGGATCTGGAAGGAAGATGTGCAACCAACTGGGTCAGGCATGGTCAGTGCAGGCCTGTGACCAATGCTGCTGTGCACCATGTAAAAAGTCAAAAGCTGAAGGATCCCATAACAGCGGATGATTTGTGCCATAATACTGACAGTGTGGCTATGTGGAACAAGCCATTGACTACAATTATAATTTCATTTCAGCCCAGCCAATTTCAGGCCCCACAATACTATTACCATACACACCATTACACTATACCAACAGCAGCTGAACACAACTTTCCACCAAGCAGACGGCATTTTAATTAAAATCCAGATCTTGACTTGCTAAAAGATGCAGTTTATTCTTGGACTGTGTTAACATATGGCACCTGAACGGAACAGGATTTAGCCTGTGAGCTCTCCCCCTCGGGGTGGGGGGGGGGGGGGGGGGGGGGGGGGCAGCACTCGCGTGTGGCTCTCTCACTGTCCCTGTATTATTTAAGCTCTCGGGGGTGTGTTTGTTGTGTCACCTCGCAGAGCGCCCCCTCAAATATTCATGGAGCGCACGCTTACATCTTATGTGGGGGACTCGTTAGGAAATGATTGCTGACCGTAAGCAACACATAAGCAGCTTCCCGTTTAAGTGCTTAATGCGCCTACTGCATATGTGGAGCAGGGAGGTTTTTCATCCCTGGTGGACCATAATATGGTAACCATGTTTTAGAGGATTTCTGCTGTATTATGATAAGCGTGTCTACTGAAAAAGTCTAGTGTACTGCCCTTAATCAACATGTGGTTAGTATAATCTGTAGTATTAGGTAGAATTAGGTGCTGGATATGCAAAAAGGAAACAAAAAACTAAGCTCAGTTCAATATAAAATGATTCACTTATGCCATGCAGACAACATAAGCTACTTCCCCAATAACCTACAGTCTAATACCATCTGTCCTCCCATTTACAAACACAAGCCATAGCAGAATTCTCCATGACAGTCTTGGTAGTGTATCATTTCTGATGCAATTTCTATGTCCTCAGTGTTCCAAACATTTTAAATGTTTTACTGAACTACTCAAAGCTCTGGGACCCCAATACAAACTATGAGAACTGTTCAATTTTACTAGCTGAGCAGAGTGATGAATGGAGGTTATCACAAGACAAAATCCCCAGCTAAAAGCGAGATTCATTACTGTTTACTACACTGTATTGTTACTGCAGTGCTAAACTGCAGGAGAGCAGACAAGGAAAACACTCTCCCTCGAAAATGGTCTGCCTTAGAGCATGTTGAGAGAGTTGCTTTTGTATAACCACTCGGTGTAACATAAAGCAGGATGCTGAAGCCCAAATGGTCCTGCTTTCCAGGATTTTACCACATTTGAACTTGTTACCTCTCACGTGGGTCTACATTTACATTTATTCATTTGGCAGATGCTTTTATCCAAAGTGATTTACATAGGTTACAGTTCTTCACAATGGTATCCATTTATACAGCTGGATTTACTGAGGCAATTATGGGTTAAGTACCTTGCCCAAGGGTACAGCAGCAGTGTCCTAGCGGGGATCGAACCGGCAAACTTTCGGTTAAGAATCCTGCTCCTTAACCACTATGCTACACTGCTGCCCACAGGTCTACCTGTCTACCTGTTTTACCTTCATTATGCCGTGATGTCACGGGGACGGTCATTTTTACCCCCCGCCACCTCATCAGACCTGAAGTTCTCATGGGGGTGCAGTTTTCCAGCTGGGGCGGGGGGGGGGGGGGGTAGAGCCAATTTTAATCAGAATAAAATGGGGAGCCAACATGAAACCTCCCACTTCCTAATGGCTACTGGAGGACAGCACTTTTGGGTTGTGACACGGTGACATTTTCCACACGTGGATTGCCACTGTCTTCTCTCAAGCCCTCCCCCGAAGAGTGTGAATGAGAGCTCTGTCACCAATTACACATGAAGGATCCCCCCCATGGGGGCGACCATATATCTCCAATCTCTACATCACACTTAAAAAAACACATGCTGCAGTAAGGCATATGTACATCCTCTTTCCAGAAAATCATTCATCCCCGCTTAGAATGAGGAAATGGACCATGAAGGGAGCGAACCAAATCCAGGCGTTTGGCTTGGGAAAGAGAAGGTTAAGGCTATTGTCAGCTTACAACCCTATTAGCCACGCTTCCTGTGCATGGACCAAATATTGGTTGGCTGAATGTCAGAACTGTTATTTTAGCCCACAGGCTGTTGCCTAATAAGACGTAAAGGTCAGAGAGCGCTCTCAGCACCGTACAAAAAACATTCTCGCTGGTCTCAATCGAAAATGTCACCCATCCTGGAAAAAAAGCAGTCTAGACCACTGGGAAGGCGGAAGTTACGAAGCCTGCGGCCGCCGGCAGCAATTTGAAATGGGAGAAAATGGCTGCGAATTGTAATGAAGTCTGGGTGGAAATCTTAGCAGGAATGGCTGACACACTCTCCCGTAATCACAGAATCTCTGACCGCGTGGTGGAAGCCATTTTCACAGGATGGCAAAATTGGTTAGGGCCCCTGTGAGCAATCAATTTGATTTTCTGTTATTTACCGCAAAAAAAAAATCACAGGCAGCAAACAGTCTCCGCCTGCTCAGGTTTGTGACTCAACGGCATGATTTAATTAAGCGGTTCCTCGTTCAGCTGGCCACCTCTCTCAAATCCGCAGCAGGGCAGTCATGTTTGGCAGTCTGATGGTCAGCGCAGTTGTCGAAAATGCCCGCAGTGCCAACCTCACAGTCATTGTAACATTTGCAACCTGGTTTCAGCCGTTGTAGGAGGATGATCAGTGGTTGTCAATACATTGTAAGTGACTGTGAAAATCCAGTGCAAAGTGGCATTTGTCTGTGCCTTGTGTGCATTTTTCTGTGTTTGCATGTAAACTTACAATATGACATAAGTTTGATTGAAAATAATGGCATACTATGGGAGTAGTGGAGATGGCATCTGCTGATGAACACAAACATTACATCATCATCATCATCCTTACAATGTTACATTGCTATTAACAATGTCAATCATGAACACAAATGTTACCATTGCACATTGTTATTAACGACGTTAATTAAGAAAAACAAATCTTAAAATGTCACATTGTTAAGAATGATGTTAATTATTCTGATGACTCTATTAGTAGAGTTTAAAAAGCAAAACTAAATGCAATCAATTATCAGCCAAATATTTTTTAAGCATACTTGGAACAATATAAGAGAATCACTGATTTCAATACATTTCATTACATTTCTCAACATTTGTCCTTGATTTTATCAGTAAGCCAATTCATCTTCCAAATATTTGACCCAATCTTAGAAATGTTTGAAACGGTTATTTCTTCATGTGACCTTTATATATATTCCTTCTTCAATGCCTGGTTAAAGATTACCACACCGAATCAAATTGATCTCTGTTGAAGGATTTGGTGACAGTGACAGGTTGGCACTTAAGATAACCCTGAAGAGCCCCAAATGAAATGGACTCTGTACATAAACAGTGTACATGCGAGACTCTTGTTGCTATGACACCAGGCTCAGTGGCCTGTCTGGTAAGCAGAATCTGTACTTGCTGCAGGTGGTGTTAATTTACTGATTTTTTTTAATGTCCCACCGATAGCCATTGAGAGCTGCATTTTGTTTTTACATTGTCCTGCTGTCCGTCTGTCACAACAAGTGGTATTTGTTCTCTAACTTGGCCTGTTATGCCTGACATTTGACGACCTGTCACGCAAATGGTGTCCACACCATTCCCCACAACATTTTCCATTATCAGATTATAAGGTTAAAGGTCACAGAGGCTCCCGATATAATAAAATCTAAGAATAACTCTATGCTACCTAAGAATGTAATAAAAGCTCAATTTACAGGACAGCATGTCAAAGTTCAAGGTCATAGGTTTTCCTGATATGTTTGTGCATGACTCATCCTCTTCCATGTGGATTTTTATTGAATCATCATACAGATCTCCTGAGTTCTTTAGATCCATATTTGTCCTCAATTTAAAATCAAACAGGTCACTGAGTCCCATGATGCTTTTTTCAATTAAAAGTAGTTTAGAAGTTGAGCATTTACAGTTATTCCTCAGCTAAAATCTGTGTATTTCTCCAACTAATTTACCCGACAGATGACCACACTAGGCATATAATACTTTATTTAAAAAGCAAAGATGCAAAATAAAAAAGCTGAAATGGAAATATGTTGTACACAAAGATCTCAATACAACAAGAAGAATATGCGGGATTCAAGAGAGTGTAGGTAAAAGTGGAGGAAATAATGGGAAAGAATATACACATCCATGCACCCATTTACTGAGGCAGTAAAGGTTAAGACCCTCACTCTAGATCTGAACCCATAACCCTCTGACTACGGGTAGCTGTGCTACTTTTCACCGCAAATGGGCGTAATATTTTAACAGCAGTGCATACCTTAAACAGAGAGAACCCTCTGGAAAACCTGACCAGTAAAACAACAAACAAAACACTAAAAGCTTCATTGATTATGTTCATTAATTCAGCTGTTGAGTAGATATAGATAGAAACAGCCCAAATAAGGAATCTGGAGAGAAATCCCAGCTCGTTGTGATACTTCCCCTTTTCAGATGAACGTGAACTGAATGTTAGATGAATGAGGGAGAGATCATAACTCAAATCAAAGGCTCTCAAAGGCTTACTTTTGGCAACACGGCACAAACGTGCCTCAGATATGTCAACACCGAGGATTTGCTACAAAGATCAAAGCTCAATGAAAGCACAAGAGTTTTCTGCATTTTTTAATTCTCTTTTTACAGAAATCTCTGTGTTTGTACAGTAAAAGGACAGAAACTGGACAAGCTGAAGCCTAACCAAGCATATGCAATTGCACAACATTATGTGTCAGCAGACACAGTCATACCATGGAAGACATAATCAATGTTATGAACTAAATAACGAAATAATTTCACAATTAATCATATTAACTACAACACTGATATATGTTTACGTTATTAATCAAGCTATTTCACGTTTATTTATATATTTAACTATTTCATGATTTATTTATGTACATATTCACTCATTTTGCTTTCCAATATTTATTTCAACATTTCATATGTCTTGCTTATATCTAGTAGCATTCTATGTATCTTTTAAGACAACATTATACATAAAATCACATGAAATGGAAAAACAGTTACAAGTGACAAATGTAACAGTACAAAAAAGTAGGATAAAGCGATAAGGAAGAAACTGCAATGGAACAGGAGTGGCAGATCCATTACAGGGCCATTCATTCTCAGCTATCGTTAGCGCTGGTGGGGGTGGTGACAGATTTTGCAGAGACGGAAACAGGGTGGAGAGAAGCTTTCACGGTGATACTGTCTGGACTGTGGTGACAGCAATTGTCTTGTGACCTCTAAAAAAGGGAAAAGAACGCTCTCATACAGCACGAAGCACTTTGAGACTATAGAGGAGTCAGTGGGCTCTTCATTGGTCTGATTCAGACCTGCCCTTTCTAAACAACTTGACCAAGGTGCTCTGTGCGTTTGTTTTGCTGCATATGAGTTTTGTTTTTGTATTCGTTTTCCAAAAATGAGCAAGATTGTTTTCCAAAAGTGTTTGTTGTGAGCAGGCTGGCCATCTCTTATCCATATTTTCTGTATGTAAGGGAATGCAAAGGAAAATATTCAGTTTTCAGTTGTGAGATGCACAAAACTGGTGCATTTGGTCCTTGTATTCTGTTTTCTTTGTGTGATTTTGGGACTCCCCAGTACAGAGTCTGAGGCATTTAGAGGATATAATATTTTCCCAGAATGCTTCATAAGCTGAATAGTCATTTTTTATCATGAAGTTGGTAGTTCATCAAAAGCCTTAAACGTGACTGTTGTAGGGTACCATGACTCATGGCTAAAGGAGGTCACAGAAAGTCACCAGAGGCAGTGATGCTTTTACCAGTAAACGTGGACTTTTTACATATGCAAGGAAATAAGTGAGTGAGGAACGGTATTTCCAGTGAGGAAAACCTAAATAATATTTACAAAAAAATAGTAAATAAGACAACTCCTAGACAGAGGCTAGGATCTTATAAACACAAAACAAAACTTGCTGAATATAAAAATTGACGAAACCAATAATTATCCCATACAGCACTTCAAAGCACACCTCACAGCTTTCTCTCTCTCTCAGAACTCCCCTGACACATGGATTTAAATAGTCTTAAGTGGGTACAGAAAAAGAAAAGGGGAGGTTTCCCCCACACAATATGCCAGGCATGTTCAAAAAGGAAGGAAATATGTCACATACATTTATCACATCATATACTTATGCAGTGTTCAATTATGTCAATGTCTCTCATTGCCAACAAAGGACTGCTACCACAATGAACAAGTATCACAGATCTGGAATACCCCATTCAGGCATAATGAAGCATGCTGCTGGCTATACAGCTGTGCATCTGTCTGAGTGCACTCTTAGCAGACAATGCACTTTCCACAAGACCAGGCAAAAAGGTGCATAACCAATTGTTACTATATGGAGTTGCCTGCTGGGTTGAACATGCTGGTTAAACATACGTTAACGGAAATAATGGTTAGCGCTGTGGCATTTTGCACGCGACCAAGAGCAAAAAATAGAAACAAGAAAATAAAGAGTTGCAACAAAAATGATCTAACTGTCTTCATGTGCTGCTGTGACAATGCTAAAAAGAACAATTAACTGCATTTATATGGGGAATGGCAGGTGGAATATGAATGCTAAAACAGTTTGCGTAAAATGTCTGTCAGCATGTCAATGGGAACATTGTTGAGGTGCGGTCATGCCCTGTGCAGAACTAGAAACAGGCATGTGATGATGCCAGAGCAGCAGCCGTCCTCTCAGCGACTCAAGACAGTGACTCAAAGTACATTTTAACTAACATATACAAGGTGTCTCGTCTCTTTTGGAGATAATGCTTTACAACCAGTGTTGACAAAATAAATGCTTCTTTGATGTATGTATCATGAGTTCTGTAGATACCCTATTTCCAGATGACTGGAAAAAATTTGCATGGCACATCTTGCAGATGGAAGGCTAAGGTAAATAGTCTGTGGCACCAAAGTGCATTTTGATGGCTTCTGTCAAGCTTCACAGAGGAGTCACATAAACACGGAGATTAGGAGGGATGGGGAGAGCCCCTGTTAATGTCCTGTTGTCCTCTGTGCCCTCAGCTCTTGTATAAACTTACACAGAGAAACAGAGCAACTAAGCCGGCAGGCAGAGTTATTCCCAGCTATCTGCACCTACAAAGCCAACATTCTCATGCAGATTTGGAAAGCTGAGATTCACATTAGCTTTTCCTACCTTGCAGTGGCATTTATGACAATCAAGTTTACAGTAATAAAAGGGCATAGTAAGTATAAAGTTTTAACCTTTTAACATTTTAAGTTTTAACATAGAAAACATGAAGGGGGGCGGGGGGGGGTGATATCTAGAAAAACAGCTGTTTGTGAGCAGTTATGTAACAGAAAATTGCAGAGCATTCCATAGCAATAAAAGAACCCAGTGTTATTTCAGTTTGTGTTTGTTTTATGCTGGCTTCATGCTCTGTATGCATGTGGAACTAAGCGTAAACACTCTCATCATGTTGAAATTTTGATATCAAACAGTTGTCGATGTCATCCAGCATCAAGTGTTAGGCAATAAAGAAACTAATTTTTCGTACAGCAGAGAGAATGTTTACTTTATCTTACCTTGACTCCTGACTTGATCCAGGGGCAAACTAGTATGGTAATACTGGTCAGTGTCCCTCCCTCAGATGTGTGGCCGCATAGAGGTTAGACACGTAGCACATTGGGGTATAGATGTGATTAGTACATCTTTGCATGTGCAATTCTTGTTTGTGTCACAATAATCTGCACTTCATCGCACACTTGCAAATGCGTTTTGCCACATCATTACTCACACGGATGTTTTGCATTTCTAACCAGTGGAGTAGTCCAGGACTTAGTGTGACCTTTTCTGACTGAATAAAATAGACCGATCATGGCCTAGAAATTTTAGCCTTCCTCCAAGCGAATTTTGGGTTACATCAGGCCATCAGTTTAAGAATAATACCTTTTTGTTTACGCTTCCGTTTAAGTCCATGAAGTCATATTTCAATTTTAGTTTAAATTAGGTTTATTTATGAACAATATGTTAACAGGCCCTGAAAACAATGCATGCACATAGAATTTCTCATAGGTACACTCTGTAGTCACTTGCCTATACCCTATTGCCATCAAAAAATACATAATTGCATTTTTTTGTAGGCTAAGCACAGGCCAAAAGCTTCTTGGCATCTCCCTGAAAGACAGCAATATGGATAGAGCCATACTAAGCTAGCTTAGAGGCTATAGTCCTGCATACTAAAATATTACCTAAAAAACTGTTTACAAAGAGATGTCAGAGATGGGCGGCAGTGTAGCATAGTGGTTAAGGAGCAGGACTCATAACCGAAAGGTTGCCGGTTCGATCCCCGCTGGGGACACTGCTGCTGTACCCTTGGGCAAGGTACTTAACTCACAATTGCCTCAGTAAATATCCAACTGTATAAATGGATAACATTGTAAAGAATTGTAACCTATGTAAGTCGCTTTGGATAAAAGCGTCTGCTAAATGAATAAATGTAAATGTAAAACAAATAGTGTTAATCGGAGCCAGATAAACGGATTCACGGTTGAATAATACTTGATTTGTCCTGTTCCTGATTCACCAAAGGAAAGGTAAGACTGCACACCATCCTTCACATTTTAGGCACTTCCACCATTGGTATGCCCGAGCAGAATCCTACAGTGTTTTGTGACAGAGAGCATGGGTTCTGTGAAACTGAAAGAAAAGTGGAGCATTATTCCCTAAATCTGATAAACATAGCTCCATGAACTCCCAGTGCTTCATGGACCATATTTGGGGCTCATTTGGAATCAACAGACCACAACCAAAGAAAAATTGAGTGACTATAACTTTGAAGTCAATGACGAGAAACAGAACACCATCTCCCTGATTTTCTAAAAGAGGAAAAACTGAGCACAAAACACAAGCTTTTAAATACACCATCAATTAATGGCTGCCATATAGTGGCACAAAACTGAAGAAGAATTAATGGCAGATGTGTAACAGAATGTTCCAGGTGGAGATACTGAAGACATTAGCAATATATCCATTGTAAGGATGGAGCTGGAATTCAGTCCAAACAAACTGCATCTATTTCTCCCATGAGACTGAGTAGGACAGATTCTGAAACGAATAACAACAAAAAAAGGAAAAACAAACAAAGTTAGCAATAAAAGTATGTAACAATGAAAACATGCAAAAGGTTATGACACTGACAAAAAAGGAACACTTTCTTTAATTAGTCGCTGATTTATTATAAGGTATCGGTATGGCTAAAAAAAAAAACATTGTGGTGGACTGAATCACCTCCGTACGGTTCAAAGTGTGTGGGCCCAGGGGCCAGGATAGATCCAATTATTTTCCATATTCTGAGGACAGCGTACAGAAACAAACAACAGCGCCACGGCCCAATGTGTCAAACATGACTTCCTGCAGCTCATTTCTCATTCACTTTTATTCCTGACCAAGTCCAGGATTTTCTGTGTGGTTGCCACAGCAACGTGGTCCCCAATATCCCAGTCATAATAATCAGTTTTCTGTGGGATCCAGGTCCAAATGATTTGTCCTCATTAACCTCTGAAGTGGTAACTTAATGTTTTGAAAGCAGAACATTTAAATGGCTTATACAATAAACCATGCATTTTATCATTCTCTTTCACAGAGATTGAAGGGCACCCTTTATTACTGTAACACCATTAACAGGCATGTAATCCAACATGTTTTCCACTGCCTTGATTCTCTATTGATGTGCTTTCGCTCTGCAATCTGTGTCACCTGCCTGCAGACTAGCAACTACATGTAACAGAGGAACCCCGTCTGTTTTGATTGAGTTCTGATCCACCCCCTCTCCCCTCATTGATGTAGTTCCTCCAGTTTCCCTTGAAACTTGACATGCATCACTGGCCCAGATTCAGTCTACAGCATCTTACTTTGCCCATGTCTTTGATCAACAGATTTAAGACAGTGTTTTCCCGTGCACAGCATTATGCTTTGTTTGAACCAGATGCTAGTTTGAATTCTTTATTCAAAATGAAGGACAAGGCCTGCTGTTCTTCCACTGAATCTGGGCCATTGACATTCTATTAAAAGAGTGACAATCCTCACGGCATTGCTGTTGTAGAGAACTGATCACTTCAGCGACAAGAAACTAATACGATATAAAAGATTCAGCATAGACTCTACAAGCCTTACCACCAATAGCCTTGGGGTAATGCTTGACAGCCAGCTGTCCTTTTCCTCTCAGGCTGAAGTGGTGAGTTGGGTGTGCAGATTCTTCTTGTACATCTGAAGGATCCAGCCCTACTTCACTACGTATTCAACACAGCTCCTAGTTCAGGCCCTGGTCCTCTCATGCCTGGAGTACTGTAACTCACTCTTTGCTTTCCTTCCTGCCTGTGTTATCCTGTAACCTCTACAACTAATCCAGAATGCAGCTGTACGACTTGTCTACAATCTCCCTAAATGTAGGTAGTCAAGTTACTCCCCGCCTCACCTCACTTCATTGGCTTCCTGTTATTGGTTGCATCAAGTTCAAAACCTTGGTGCTGGCATACAGGACAGTGAATGGGACAGCCCCCTCATGTCTACAATCGGTCTTCAAACCGTATGTTCCGTCAAGATCACTGCTCTCTACATCTACGGGGCAACTGACTGTCTTGTCCCACCGGGGTTTCTCCTCTCAGACACAATCTCTGTCTGTACTGATCATTCAGTAGTGGAAAGAACTCCCCATTGAGGTTAGGAAAGCAGAATAAGTTAGTTTCACGGCTTCTTCAGCGAAACCATTATCAAGATAGACGTACGTACAGGAGCAAAGTTTGCCAACTGATTCTGAACTAATACTGAAATAGTTAATGTTGAAATTAGTTTTCAAGTTATATTGAAAACTGCATTTAACCAGGTCCTCACTAGTTTTACAAATGGCTTTAATAACTCTCAAAGTGTGTGCATTATTTGTACAAATTCAGTGAAAGGTGCACCAACCACATCACTTGTAACCACTACAAGAACAGGTACATCACCGGGAGTGATGTGATTCTTATTTTAATCAGATTATTTTCTGTCATAAGAAACTGAATATATCTGGATCCTAACTATCCTTTCAACACTATATACAGCATATATGTAGCATAGGATCTTTGTGTATCCAACCAGACAGAAAATTACAGCAATTGCCTAGGATGGAACGTATCTGAAACACCTGCATTAAATCACCAGGGGAGGGACACCTGCTACACCAATGGGGAAATGACAAGTCTTTTCAGAAGCTTAGTATTACCATAGATATTCCATAGTGACCAGATGCTCTGTGTGCTTGGTGTTGAAAATTCTGTCTCTGTTGTTGAATTTAAATTCAGGCTTTTTATGACACATCCTTGAAGGGGCATGGTCTAAAACAAAACATTCACACTTACCATAGTAAGACAGACGGCACCAGAGCCTTATATTATCAGCCAAAATCTCATACAGACAAGAGGCAAGGGAACACAAACCCTCAATATCTGGTCATCATAGAACATCCGTGGTATAACCCTCAATGGTTGTGGATACACATACAGTAGCTGTTTACATTGCCGTTGTCACATAGGTTACTCAATTGTCACATATTTTATAAACATACTTAAAATCATTACAAATTTGATTAAAACTATCGTGGTTGGAATAATGTTATGGGTACCGCATTTATAAGAGAAATTTAAAGGGTTGATAGGGAATATATTTTAGCTGTATATTATTTTGAACAGTATTAGTTATGGGTCATTATACACTACCTCATTGTACATCAGTAAAAATACTTTGCTATTAAATCGCATTTCTATTCTGAATATGTAGTCATTTTTAAACTCGCAAATATCGTTTATTTTGTAATCAATATGGATTTAGAATATCAACTACCTCATCTTTACCGACAATCGCCCAGCGGAAAATATACCTTAAGGGAGTCATTGAAATGGATCACTGCCAACTGCAACTGTACTGCGAGGTCTCTCCGCGCTTGATAGCGCTCCACGTTCATTAGATTCCACTCACTTCGGATCAACGCGCTCTCCGACACCTTTATTCATTTTTTAAAACCCAGCCTACTCGTTCATTTATTGGCCAGGTCGAGAGTCTCGTGTCGGCTGTGATTGGCTCATGTGCACAGCCGTCTACCCATCGCTTGTCTGCTAACTTACTATGAATATTTGATTTGGATGCGGGCAGTCCGAGATGTTTCCCCCTTTTTAAAAGAGGGAGGCTGTGCAGGTGTTCTGCGCGATGCAGTTATTCGCAATTTTTCCTACTTTGCCCGGAATGTCTGAACGTGGGAATGCAGCGTGTCACGCACGCGAGGAGAGTTTCTGGCGGAAAATGTAGACGTTTGTGTTTCAGAAAGGTTAACCTCAAGAACACATGGTGCACCCAGGATGTTTTGTGCAAAATTAAAAGAACTAAAAATCACCGGAGAATGTCCTTTCTCTATGGTGCAGCAAAACACCGGACCTGGTGATTCCGAGGAATGCGCAATTAAGGGTTCGGATGACTCACTGCCAATTTCGAAAGAGGTGTGTGGGACTGTGTCTGGGATCCTACCTCAACGAAAGACGAACAGGAGCAAAGTAAATCTCCACACCTTAGGAGAAAGCATCCGCAAATTAGTCTGCCCAGAGGTAAATGCTTTTAATGCCATAAAAAGTCATTTGGAAATACAGAATTAAACAACGGGTCTGTATTCATTGCCACATAGAGACGAAATAATCTGTACCAATAGTTCACTGTATCAGCGTCTGTCACAATAATCTGACTACCTGGTCCTGTGTAGAAATGGCTTTGTTTATGTGTAACTCATGCTTTGTCTGTAAATCAAATTAGCTGACACATCAAAGCTGACTGCGCATTTGGGTTTTTAGTATATTTACAGCTGGCCAGTCTACAAATGTTTAAGTTCTTTTACAATTTTACAGTTTCAGAGGCTGCATAGTGCATTCCTGAGAATGGCGAAACAGCACAAGTTAGACATGATATGGTAAGATCAAAATTGCTTATTGTTTGTTCAGTGTTATATGTTTGGTAAATTCTTGAGAACTGCGCAAATGTGGTATTGCCGTAACGAAACCGCTTAAACATCAGCATGTTTATATAAGCTTTTGCGTGACTTTGCATTGCACAATGCTGCCGTTAACATCTTTTAGTCACGACCCAAACAGAACATACAAACTAGAGAATCGTGCCCCAGTAACTGAGACAAGGTAGATGCTCTGCCGTCTGTCTGGATTGCAGACATGTCTGGATAAATGCATATTTCTGTCATCATCACCGGAAACACCAGCAATTAGTGGAGAAGAAAATGATAGGTGTACAGAAAGGGAGTGGCTATTGTTTTCCTGTTGCTATTCCCACGTACACCTGCCATGCATTTTACACCCTCTTGCACATCTGAATGGCTGGTCTTATGTAAACTCCATCTATTATACATGCCAACCCATATACACAAAAATGCATCAGGGTTATCGTTAGAAATCCATTTAGACATGGTAACGTAAATGCTATTCCATGTATAGACACTGTACACACACACACACACACACACACACACACAGCGTAATTTGATAAACAGCAGTCTGTCTCCCTGTTTGTATCTCAGTGCACTGGGACACAGTGCTTCATGGCTGCTATGTGCATTTTCAGCCCTGCTGCACTCTATGCAGATGTTTGCCAGGATGTCTTTAGGAGCTTTGGAGATGCTGAGGTCTTCGCTGAGAACATGAAGAACTACTCTGTGAGATCAGGTGAAGTGCAGTACGTTCATGGTTTGAAAACAAAAGCTGTCACCTTGAACATTTTTGCAAGAACAACTTCAAGAATGAAGGTGCAAATAATCAAGTGAAGCATGTGCACAGTTGAAAACTGCAAGCTAATGCTATCTGCATTCAAAAAAATTAAATATTCTCTGGTCATGCTTTTTAGGTATACAGATGGACACCTTGAGAGTCTGCCTTGGCGTAGAAGTATTCAGGACGTGTTATGAGGAGGACGGACATATTTTGGGAGTAGTTGGGGGTGCACTTCATGACTTCCTGAACAGCTTCAACGTCCTTTTGAAACAGAGCGCCCAGCCGAGCCCTGGCACCGCCAGCTGGGTGAAGGAGGCTTCCGTGCTGTGTCTGGATAAAGACCCGGGCCTCCTGACCGTCTACTACTTCAATCCTCACCAGACAACCGAGCTTTTCTTCCCAGGCATCATCAAAGCGGCCGCCAGCGTGCTGTACCAGACGGAGGTGGAGGTGCTGGCGGGCCAGCCCGCCTCCGGGGAGAGCTTCCTGGAGGACCAGGGCCGGCCGCACCTCCTCTATTCCGTGGCGGTGAAGACCGCCGGGCGTCTGACCCCCAGCCCCCTGAAGACGCGCTCCTCGGTGGACATGCCCAAGGCGCTCTTCTGCCAGACCTTCCCCTTCCACATCCTGCTGGACCAGGACATGGGCCTGCTGCAGATCGGGGACGGCTTGAGGAGGAGGCTGAACCGCAAGGACGCCCAGCAGCGGAGGCCCGCTTTCGGGGAGCACTTCGAGATCGTGGCCCCTCTGGTCAGCTGCACGTTCCAGGGCATCCTGACCATGCTCAACACACAGTTTATTCTGAGAATAAAGGATGGAGCCTCCCCCACAGACTGCTCATCAAAGGTTAAGCCTGTTTATGCTTCTCATTTATTTTGCCATTTAAACAGAAGGCAGAGGATTTATTTTGTCTGCAGGTAGGAGGACAGCAGTCTGGTGGACGGGGAAGGAAAAAGGCTTGTAACCCAAAAGTTGCTGGTCTGATTTCCTGGTGGGCCACTTCTGTTGTACCCTTGGGGCAGGCACTTAACCCAAATTGCCTCAATAAATGCACTGTGGTATAAATGGATAACATTAAAAAAACACCCAGTTGCACTCTTACATTTAAAAATTCATGTAATGAAAATATGGCTTTTCGTGCTTATTCCTCACACACTCCAGGGCTGAAAGGTTTTCTTTAAAGTGTTCATAATAGTGCAGAAGTCATAGTATTTATAATATGAGGCAAGAATTTCAGTGTATTACATATAGAAACACATAGTTGGCTTTACAAATGCATTATCTGGTTAGCTTACACATTTCTGTTTACATGTGTTTCAGTAACTGACATCCACAGCACAGATGAGCAAGGGCAGTATTGATTCCAAAGTGACAGTTATGTCAAACCGTAGTCTTCAACAGGGCGTGCTTATGATCACCTAGAACTAGTGTTACATTTATTTCATGCTTAAGACATCAGGTTGCAAATTATAGCAAGTACATGAGATTAACCTTTTGTCAACATGTTATCTCCAAGCTCATGGAGCTCAAGGGCCAGATGATCTTCATTTCTGAGTCGAACCACATCCTGTTCCTGGGCTCCCCGTGTGTCGACAAGCTGGACGAGCTGACGGGGCGGGGCCTGTACCTCTCCGATATCCCCATCCACAACGCCCTGCGCGACGTGGTCCTGGTAGGCGAGCAGGCCAAGGCCCAGGACGGGCTGAAGAAGAGACTGGGCAAGGCCAAGGCCGCCCTGGAGCAGGCCCACCGGGCCCTGGAGGAGGAGAAGAAGAAGACCGTGGACCTGCTCTTCACCATATTCCCCGGCGAGGTGGCCCGTCAGCTGTGGCAAGGCCAGCACGTCCGGGCCAAGAAGTTCGACAACGTGACCATGCTGTTCTCCGACATCGTGGGCTTCACGGCCGTCTGCTCCCGCTGCACCCCCATGCAGGTGGTGACCATGCTGAATGAGCTCTACACCCGGTTTGACCATCAGTGTGGGGAGCTGGACGTCTACAAGGTGCAGTGAGCAGGACTGTTTCTGTTCTGGGTTTAATTTGTAGGACCAGATTTACAAAGGGAGTGTGCATGTATTGCAAACTACAAAGGCCTGCAAGTGTGCACAAAATTTACAAACCGCTTGTGAGAACTGGGTTGTTTGTGCTTGAAGTTAATGACCAATTTACTGTCTGTAACCTCAGTGAGCTGACTTTGTGACAATAACTTATATAACATTAAGTATAAATGTGGCCCATGACTGAGAAGGCTGAATTAATCCCGTAATACACATCATGAAGGTACAGATAATCATGAGAGAAATCACATTCAGAATATGTAGACTCAATCCAAAGCTATATAAGTGTAATTACTAAGTGTACATGTTCAGGTTCATCAGGGAGCCAAAACGAATGATCTGACTTTACAGGCATAGCTTTAGCTATTTCTGGCTTTCAGTTTAAATTAGAGGGATATTTGCCTTTCTGGGCCAATTTCCAATAATTATAGAGTCAGGCATTAAATGAAGAGGTTGGCTGTTTGAGTGACCCAGGCTCAGTACTGAGAAAAGTGCAGTTTAGCTTTTCAGTTTTGTGCACTAAAATGTTTTAAAAGGCATCCATTACTGTACTATTTAAAAGAGTGAAACTGATTTAAAGCCAAACCCCAGGGAAAGCCTTTAGCTGGGCATACCAAGAACACACCAAGTCAAGTTCCTGGGACGATTAATAAAAGTGCGATAGGCCAAAACAAACACTTTCACAGTGTTTTCGGGGTTTCATTGTACTGCCTTAGCTAGCTTTCAGTAGAGTAATCCAAACGATGATCAGTAGGGAACAATCCATCATTAGCACAGAGTAACACAGATCCGCTCACAGTATACAAGCATTACTCACACAGAACTGCAGGGTGAGACAAGCCAGACTTTACTTTAGGATTCTGCTGTGCTTATATTGCTTGGGACATTTATCATCTTAGCCTGTCAACGGTTCTTTGACTTTTACCCTATTTACAGCTTCTGCTACATATTATTTAACGATTTTTGAAAGAATTTAGCTGCGTTCTCCAAAACTTTGTCGATTGGAGATGTGCCGGTGAAATGTGTCACGCCACAGACGCACACCTCCCTGTTGGATTTCAGGTGGAGACTATCGGAGACGCGTACTGTGTGGCCGGAGGCCTGCACAAAGAGAGCCAAACGCACGCGGTTCAGATAGCGCTCATGGCCCTGAGGATGATGGAACTGTCAAACGAGGTCATGACCCCGGCGGGGGAGCTCATTAAGGTCAGTGCCTCGGGCTGTTCAATTCGTGCCGCCGCTCGGACCGATCGATAGGCGCTATTTCTGCCAGAGAAGTTGTGTGTGGTTTACTTCGCGTTTCTTTTTTTTTTATAATAAGAACATCTCTGCTGTTGTATGTTAATGTTGTTTTGCTTAGTAGTTTTTTTTTTTTTTATTTGATTGCTCACTTCATTACTAACTATGATTACACACTTGATCTGATTAATGTGCGCTCCAGGCAGCAAGTCTTTAGTCACCTGCATCTTAGTGGCAGCCTGGATGCTGCAAGTGCATGGTGTAGAAAGAAACTGCTGTAGGGTTTTTTTTTTTCAACTCACAAAGCCCTGAATCCTTGCAGTATTCGAAATATTTTTCTTATGATAGTAGAGTCTTAGCAGAGGGGCTTTTGATAGCTCCAATTTTTTTTAGTTCTTTTAGCATAAAATACAAGATACAAGACTATGGACACATTTTTATGGCAACAAAAAATTTGTTTGTAAGATTCATAGTGCATTTTTAAAAAATTTTTATAATAATAAACAGATCCTCCTTTTGTAACAGCATAGTCCCCGACTTTTGCCTGCCTGGTTCAAGGTGACGCATGATCTGTATATTGCATTTTCTTCAATGTTGTATTTTTGTGTTGATTAATTTGGAAGTGCAACAGCAACCGCTGGCTTCTGTAGCATTCTCCTTTTCATTTCGGCCAAACATTCCAAGTTTATTAACTTTTGTAAATTTAATCCAGAGAAGCAACATTGTTAATGCCTGTTTTTGCAAATGTTTTACAAAGTACTGCTTAACCATGCTCTCATGTAAGATGTGGGAACTATGATGAGAGTGAAAAACTGATAACAACTGAAATCCCATGAGATTAGATACTGTATAGCAAATGATTATCAATAGAAATAGCACACTGTGCTAGTTAACCTTGTAACAGTAATGTATTTGGAAGTGCTTTTATGAATGGGTAACAATGGTTTAAATTGTCCAACAAAGAATGAGTGAACACATATTACTTGAATTACTTTTGTTCGGTTATCCTTTAGCCTACATGATTTAATGTATTCCTCTCATCTCAATGACTGTTTCAGTGTGATAATGGGTTTTAATGGTAGCTGGGTGGTCAAAACACAATGGCAATCTTTCAAAACTGCTGGAAAAAAGTATGTATAGCATTCCATCAGTCAGTCACTGTTTTTGAAAAGATTGTTTTCTTCATTAAAGTTTATTTAGATGTCTGTATCTCCTTTCTATTGCATCACCTATGCCTACCTAATTAACAGATCAGTGAAGAAGATATGCTTTTTGTATTTTTATCCTTATTGGTCAGTTTCAACTGTAACCAATATAATATTTAACTGTTTTGATTGCATAGCACTGAATATATAAAATGAATATATTTTATTTTCAGATGCGAATTGGACTCCATTCCGGCTCTGTTCTGGCTGGCGTCGTTGGTGTAAAAATGCCTCGTTACTGTCTTTTTGGTAACAATGTCACGCTGGCAAATAAGTTTGAATCCTGCAGCCTCCCTGGAAGAATCAACGTCAGCCCAACAACACACAGGTAAATTTGTACCAGAGTGAAAGCATGGAGTCCAAAGGAAGTCTACACAGAAATCAGACTCTAATTCTGCATCTCTCTTGCGGCATCTAAATGATTTTAATCAGTCAGGCATTCGACCTCCACTTTTTAGAAGTTGTAAGAGCAGCTGTTGGTGTTCCGTTCAGTCCAACCACAATGCAAGTTGTCCTTAAGTCTGACTGGTGAATTTAAGCAGGTGTTATTTTTCTGTTGTTTCCAATTCCACATTTGGAGTCCAGTGGTTTCTGAAATGAGTAAGCAGTGAATCACTTGCAGTGAATCCATTCACGGGGGCGAACCCATGGTACAATATTGAACAGCCGCATGCAACTATTTTTATTTTTTGTTTCAGGCTTTTAAAAGACTGCACCAATTTCATCTTCATACCCAGGACCAGGCAGGATCTTCCACCAAACTTCCCATGTGACGTTCCAGGCATCTGCTACTTCTTAGAAGCGTTGGATCAGTCAAACAGCACCTCTTCTTTTAAAACTGAAATGGAAGGATTATGATTCAGTAATACAAACAGAATTGAACAGACTGTGCACAAAGTTAGGGGCATACTGAAACAATAATCCACATGCCTACACATTTAAGAACTACTGTAACATACGTAAAGGTGGCACAACCTATTTTTATGTTTCCATTGTACATTGCTGAATTCACTCGATGATGTCATATAGTTTTGATATTGCACAATGAGTTTAGATGAAATCTGATCTGTGAATGGGATATCATGCTTTTGCTAGACTACAGCGAGTAATCATTCCAGTTAACGTTTTTATTAAAGTCATTATTTTTGCATTATGAGAGAACGACAAGAGACTACAATAAACCAAAAGGAAAGGAGTTCTGCTTCTGTGTTTTTACTTTACGTCACTGAAATGAGAGCTCCTCAATGTGGGAATGATGACATGTAAAGTACAGACATTGGCAAAGAGAACCCAGATACATCTTCCCTGTACCTAAGATAATACTATCAAGAGTTCATTTTAAAACAAGAACATTCCTGCAAGCAAACTTAATTGTACCTCAGACTTAGTGTACTGGAAGACAGAGGTCCTTCAGCAATCCCAGCCCAACAGTGCTTGGACAGAGAGACCTCCATTGCTCTGTCTAACATGGAATGGCAAAAAGAAGTTGTCCAAGGCTGTAGGTGAGGGTATCCTAGACAAGCAGTGAAAGAATGGAAAGGTCAGAATTTATGTCAGAATTGCCTGAGGTCAAAGGTCAGAGGCCCTGCACAATAAGCAAAGTTTGCCTCAAGTACACAGACAGAACAATGGCAGTGTGAATGGTACACTAGATGTGAGTGAAGTGCGCACCAAGACAGAAGGATTTTAATCTTACCGTAAGAGCACCATGAGTGAAGCTTTTTACTCCTGGGGCACAGTCCAGAATTAAGGCTCTTCCCTTTTTCATATTTCAGCTGAAACATATTTGCTCTTACAGAACTGAAATATGAATGATGTTATGAAATATGTAAAACAAAAAAGTAAGGAAAAGGAAAATATGTAAATGAAACATTCAAACTAATACATCTTTGATGGAAAATAACATATTGAGCATTCTTTAATCTTGTTTATGTATTATTTTATCTGAGCTTGGAGAAGAGAAAATTCCTTTCATATATAAACTCAAGTTATGTAATTGCACTAGAATAAATTGCAGCCTTCAACATTTAATTAAGGAGTTCATGTCCACGCTGTGTCTGCCACCAGTGCAGAATGTGAAGAATACAGCATTATTTAAATGAGGTCATTTTAATCAGTGTTGGGCCCTGACAAATTACAGGGTTGTTCTGTTGAGATGTTATGTTCGCGAGGCCTCAGACCTTTCCAAGCTCAGTCTGAAGAGCAATTCTCCGGTGGGCGATCCAAGTGAGTCATGAAGGAGGTCATGTGAGGGGATTAAAATATTTAGGGCTGTTTATGGGAGTCGGCCAACTAAAGACTGCTCAACAAGAAGTTAATGCAAAAGACATCTCCAATAAAACAATCATATGCTAGCATGTTTTTTTTGATACAATTTTATTCCTGGTGATGACTTTTTATGACCACTTGATCTTGCTCAGTCACATAATAATGATGATATGACTGAATGCATTTGGGTCTTGATACTACATTATACCTAGTGTGAAAAAACACTGATGACTGAAATTAAGATGGAATAAGCATTCCACCAAAGAAAATGAATGGAGCTGAACCTGAGACACATAAAAAACCATATAATCAATAGGTTATGACCCAATCTTTTGAATAAGGATTTCTGCCATAAAAATGAACTGCCTGCACATTGAAAATACCATTAAGGAAATTAATTAAAGGTAGACTAGGTCGGGTGTCTTTATGATTGCTCAACATTCATGTTAATAACTTAAATCCATGGTTTGATAAATCTTCAACATTAATCAAAATGTCCAGGTGTCTTCTATCAAAATTAAGTAAGCCTAAATTTTATATCCAGTACCACTTACAAAACCCCTTCTGTGTTAAATATTTATCAGAGATTACAGTTTATCATAACTTAGCAATGTGCCAGCACAAGCCCTGTACCAAATGTTTTGCCTGCAAACATAACAGATTGTGACACAGGCGTTTCTGCATAGAAAGCCAGGAACAATATGTTTGAAATACACTGCATGAGTGTAATGTAGCAACAGGCTATTGGAATGTTGTTTGAAAGTTTGCACATGTTCATCTTTACTGAGACACAGCCCTATTGTATGTGTGACTCTTACTTCACAATGACGTTCTTAAAGCCAGAACGAGTTCATAAGAGCCAGCTGCTTCCAGTTAATTACTTTACACAGTTTAAGTGTAAATAATCTCCAGTTGCAGCTTTTAATTCTATCCCCAACTGTACATCTAGTTAGACGTGCATGCCGTATCTGATAAAGATGATGTCTGGAGATACTGTAGAGAGACAAAGCATAGTGTCAGCCACAATAGAGGGCCATTAGGTCTCAGGACTGTATAAACACGTGCAGAAAACATTTACTCTAATAAGAGCTAGGGTAATTTTACTTCTGCTTTCTGCAGACTTCCTTGCACTTTTAAGACCCCTACCACGGCTGCCTAGTCTAAACATACTATGAATAGTCTGTGTAGCTCAGCCTTTTACTTTGATGCCATGAAAGAGAGAGAGCGCTTGGATCTTATCTTGGCTTGATGTGACAGACACTATTAACGGAGCGAATCCATCCATCAATAACCGCAGTGCTGCGGTTTTTACCGGTACCTTCCATCACCATTTACATTTCTTACGTGGGAAAAAAAATGTGGAGCACAGCATGACCATTTGATCTTTGGGCTTTGATTGAACACCCCTCCCCCACATCCCCCACCTCCCAAGTTTCAGGATTCTGAGTGTTGAAAGGGATGGGTGCTATTTCCAGAGAGATCCTGCATGTGAGCCTTGACACATGTATCTATTCAGGTTGTTCCAGATGGCAGGGATGCTGCTGCTAGCCGATGCCAGCGAATCAATACTGTGTATCTGCAGAGCAAATAAATCATGTGATGTGCTGGTTTCCCCGCTATCTGCCACGGATCAAGTCAAATACATCATTTGTCTGCAGTGCTATACTGCTGTTCATTAGGTAGACAGATGTGACACTTGTTTTTTTCCCGTTCAGTCTGTGGCACACTCACATGCTCGTGTTCTCTGGGGGAAAGTTCTTCTCTGGGGGGGCCAGTTCCTGGTCAGAATCATTCCTGATGGCACCAAAATGTGTGACCTTGTCGAAACTCTGATTATATTTCCCTAAGTGCTGATTTTAATTGTGTTTTAACTGGATAACAAGAACAAATCAATGATCTTGCTGCCAAACTGCGCAGCACTGATCTGTATTTGGCAAACCCTTTATCTAGGGCAGATTAGAAGACATCAATATAAAAAAGCACAAGTGAAAAGTAGAGTGCAAAGTGGAGAATACAAATTAATATATTCTACAATACATACATATTCCATAACTGCTCACACAATTCAACCACTGGTAACACATTACTAATAATACATTTCAGTGAATAAAAGTTTTAATTAAGTAGTCTAAGTCTACGTTCACACTGCAGCTAGAAGTGGCCCAATTCCAATTTTTTCCCCTTTTATGTGACCCAATTGGAATGTTTTTAGGACAGCGTGAACTGCAAAAAAAAAAAAAAAAACACTGTATATGTTAGGGTATCCTTCATGTTATAATTCTGCGTTGGCTTGTCGTTACTTTTGCAAACGTGGAGGACAGACAGAAACCAATTTAACAAGCATTCGGGGGGATACATCCACACAAACGAAGCTTGAGGGCTTATATCGCAATCATTCTGTTGTTCGCCTTCCTCGTCACCACCTGACGACTTACCTTGAATATAATGGCTAGAACCAGAGCTTCCATGGATACAAGAGGCTGTGACTAGACAGACGTGATGTCTTATGTTGTTGTTTATATACGCATGTGAGACTTTTCAGAATGGAGGCTGGTTCATACAGATATTGGACATGGGCTAAAGTATGAATATGAACAGTCAGGGAAAAAAATGGAAGTTTCTGAGCAACAAATCAGAATTAAGCCTGCAATCTGAATGTAGCTTAATGTAGACTCAGACTTAGGTTTCAGGGTAGATTAGACTTCAGGCAATTCAGATTCAGTCTACAGAACTGATTCTTCAGAGGGCAACAAGAGGTGAGGAGGAATTCAATGGTTCTGACAGTGATGGGTAACTCATTCCATCAACAACAGAGAGGACCATTAGTTGAACCTCAGAGAGGAGGGGCAGATGGACACATAGCCAGTCACTGAGGAGGATGGGCGTAGAAGGGATAATTTTCTTGTGTTGGTTTCATGGGCAGTATGATTAAATACACAATCCTGACATCTATCTAGATCATTAAATGATCCACTTGCACCAGCTCGCATCTATCTAAGTAAATGCATGTCACAGGGATTACAAGAACAGGAACAGGTAAAAAACAGGCAGATAGAGTAAAATGTTCTTTAGGTGGTTGTAAGCAGAAGAGTTCAGATTGGTTATGAATATGCTATAGAGCATTAGGAACAGAGTTGCAAAATGTGTAATTAGAGCACTCATAATGCATTATATGCAAGTGCTCATAGGTTACTTAAAAAAAATCTTCAAACTTTATCTATGGAAGTATTTTTTGTTCTGTGCCATCATTTTATTTTTTGTAAAATCACTGAAGAGATATGCTTTGAAGGGACTTATCATTAATTCCCAAACTAAGTGTGATGGCAAGATTTATCAGGAATCAGCTAATGAACACTTTCATGTGTGTCTGACTAATATTGTTTTTTTCTTAAAAATCTTGTTAACTCCACATCACAACTTCAGTTAGCTGGAGCTAATCAGGGAAATTGGGTTTCTACAAGATACTTGTGTTTACTAAGATGATCGAGATGCATGGAAAAAGATTGCGTTCAGCAGCGTGACCTGTTGAGAGGTCCACCTTTGGCAGACTTTTTTCAGGGGGCAGCTTTTTTCTCCATATTTTTTTTAAAAAGCTTGGCACCATCCTTGACCACCTGTGACTCACTGAGAGTGCACTGATATGACAGTAATGCCCTACAAATGAATGGATGCTGAGGAGGACAATGATGTCATGGCCCTGGAACAGGAACAGAATTTTTTTTTTTTTGCTTGTAGCACCACACTCCACTTCTTTTCACTGAATTGTCCATCTCTCCGGCAGCTTCAGACACATGTGAAATGGCTCCTCTGTCGAGGACTGGAAACACAGGCTTGAGGCTGGGGATATGATTCTCTCAGTGGATAATATTTTGATCTCGTGATGAGTCAGCATGGATTATTGTGTGGTACACCTGATCGTGAAGGAACAGACTGTTACACCGTGACATACAAAAGACCAATGCTGGTGTTTAAGAAATCTCTTCATAAGCTCAGCATCAAATGGTATTACAATAATCATAATAATAACAATATAAAATGTCAGTGTTATTATTGCCAATATTCTGAAAATAGGACATTACACAGTATCTGTTAATCATCCAACACATTGAGGAGTGGGTTGAAGGTTTTCCTTATTTTCTTCTCTGATTAAGTGTCTATTTGTGTGTGCGTGTCTGGATTCTTTTTTGCAAAGCAAATTAAAACACTAAATCCAAACAGCCACCTCCAAAAATGAGGTTTCTGAAGCTGTCTGAAACAACAAAGCCAAATCTGAAAAGAGAACAAAACTGGCTAGTGAGCATGTGCTACCTGTATCAGCATGTGCTTTGAGTAGACTTTACTTCATCTTATCACTGAGCTGTACCGATTTTCTCAGAGCAGGTATAAGACAGTCAAATAAAAATTCAATTTAAATGTTACCCTGTTACCTCAAGTCCATACAGACTCTTTGCCACATGTCTGGTGTCCACCTAATGCTGGAATGCCATGTTCCATTACCTGCCTCAGGTAAGGGTTACCCACTACATGCATGTTATATTACATTACATTCATTTAGCAGACACTCTCATCCAGAGCAACTTTCAGCATAATAGAACATAAGTGTATCCATTCAAGTTAAATGAGCAACAGCGCCAGACTAGGCTAACAACACTCCCAGACCAGTGAGTGTGAGCATAGCACCATTCCAGCCCTACCACAAGTTAACTTGTGCAACTTGACTAGACAAGGGAAGTATACTACCATATATCAGTCACTAGATCACAGAATCCAAAACACGTCGTAATACTACACGTTTAACGTGTGTGCACCTACAGCTAATGTCATCACTCATGAACTGCACAGGAGATACCAGAGGGTTGCAGATGCTGTTTGACAATATTAGTGCATCATTAACATTCCAGAAGCTCCACAGAGCTCATCATTAGAATACCTGTTATTCTGGAGCAGCTGCAGTCAGACATGAGAGCTACTAACACAGAGTCGAACAGTATTGAAAGTTATCCTTTTTTATTTTTTAATTGCAGAGGAAAAGAGATGACAATATTTATGAGTCAAATAGAATTATCCTTACTGTTACAATAAAGATTACACACAAACAAATGTTTTAGCTTGAATTGATATAACCCTACAATCCTTCATCTTTCACTCATTTTGGATGAGTTACTGTTCATTTAATGCAAAGAAAATCTAAAGAAACACACAAAACACAAGATGTTAAATTGACCTCCGTTACTGTAACTCTAAATGAAAGCATTCCGTTGTACTGCTGTTTTCCACCATTCATATTAACTGCACTCTGACATTTTGGGAACCATAGTCTTTATTTGGCCCTGCTACCTGCTGCCGCTGCTCTCTGTGGTACTTCCACAAATCGGGCTCAGTTTCCATTGCATCATCGACGCCCTCTCTGAGCTGCACAGTAGCCACCTCCACTGGGAACCTCTTCATCAATGCCCTTGTTACACAGCAGCCTTCTTGCTGGCGCTGAGCTCAGCGGGTGGGGATAGCTAGGGAGTGCCGCTCACTAAACAGAGCACGGCCTCAGGACTGGGGTTCAGCCTCTGTGTGATCAATATTACCCTGGTATTACATTGGTTCTTCTCCTTAATGGCCGCCATATTCCTGCTCACACTCTGGAATTCTTGTTTCCACCGCAGCTTACCAACATCATAATCTGCAAATTCACCACATGCCCAAACCAGAGGAAAAGCATCTTGCTTGTGGTGTCACTCCACCGATCACACCGGCAGGAGGAATCACCGCCAGAGCCGTTTCTACTCTGGCACAAGAGAAGGGCCACGTGACCATCTTGCACCCACCTCAGGGGACCCCCGGCAGCACTGGTAGGCTGTTGAAAAAAGAGGGCTGGGTCACGCTTCGGGGACTCTGTGACTGCTGCGACGCTTGGCATGCTGGGTAATTGTGGTGCCACCCTTCAGTTTAATGAGTTCGCAGCTGCAGATGAGGAAGGCCTGCTGGAGCGCCGCTGCAAGGGCCCGTCAGCCTTAATTGGCCCAGCATTGTGAAACCATCAAAGTGGAACCCATTATGTGAAATCCTTTTCATTTCAGCCCTTCGCCCCATTAGTATGCGGAGGTCTTCCTGCGCCGACGCTCGCCCCTCAGAGATTCCATTGGATCAAAACACTTTATGAAAACGTAATGCCCTTTATTTCAGAGGGATTAGCGTTAGCGTGCTGGCACACACACACCCCTGATTCACAGAATGGAGAAATCCTGGCGGAAGCCGAAGTCACAATGGGTGCTTTTCACAATGTTAGTCTTGTATGAAGACCTCACTTAAAGCTTGCTAGCATGGTTTTCATATATCATTGGTAGTTCCCCCTAGAGGATGAACTTGTGCAGTGTACCGCATCTATAAATAATCATGTCTGAATGCAAATAAAGCATTCCAGAGCATTCAATTAAATTCAGGGATGTCGATTGCTAATGAACTATCTATTACAGATGTACACAGAAAAATGACAATCTAAAGCAAATTAGATTAATCAGCTATGAATAATCGATCTAGGTGAATTTTTCTGAATGATTTCGAGTGAAAACAAATCCCTTAAGTTTGTGCGAGGCAATGCACAGCCACACATTGCACTCATTTGACTTTCACAGCACAGAACAATTCTTACTGTGCTCACGTACCGGTCAGAGCATTCACCCAGCATGAACTCAGTGGAGCTCTGGGGCGTCGTGCATCATCTGGGTTTATGACCAGGTACGCTTGCTGAGCCGTGTGCAGGTCTGAGCACAGTCCAGTGTTCCAGAAGGAGATTAACGCTCCCCTAACGTCCATGCCACTTTGCCAGAGGGAAAGTAGACGCTCACAAAATGCCGAACTTTTACTTTAATGTCTCCTGTGCACATTCATACGTCCAGAGGTGCCTCTGCGCTATGCAGTACACTTTGCCTGCCCAAGAAATCATTCACTCTATATTTTTTCCACTATTCTAAAAACAGAACAATGCCTTGAATTACTTTTTATGCCTATATTTTTTTACATATATTTATACACACATAAATATGTATAATATGGTTAATACACTATATGACTTTTATTTTACTTTATTTTATTTTTTTAACAAGCTATGTGCCTTATAGTCCTGATGCATTTTTAAATATTTTAAACAACTTGAATTTGGACACAGAACAATACTCGGCCAGTTACCATGGCAACACTCCCTTCTACTTTTGAGGCCAGCATTTGAACAGACTTGGATGCTCAGAGCATCTTTCCTCTCATATACTCAGACTTTCACTGGGAAATGCACGTCCTCTTTGGTAAACACGAACGGTAAACACTCAACATTTATTTTCATCGTATTATTATGTTTTTCCTACATTATTATTAATGTATTTCCTAATGAATTGAGGAAAAGGATGAACAGTAAGATTGTGCATGTCGGGCTACATGCACATTTGTTGTGTTACACCTTAAATGGTAAATGGCACAGTGGCAGAGGACGACAGCTACCAGCCTCTGGCACCAGGTTCTTGTCTGCTCCTGTTGGTTTAGCTCTGATTCAGAAAGGTGACCTAAAGTGTAAAACTGAATTTACAAGCCGGGCTGCTATGTTTGAAACTGACACCCCATTAAAATTTGAGTTGTTGCCTCAGTCCATCAGATCTCAGATGGGAGGGGGGGGGAGCATTACCAGAACAGACAGGAAGTTGGAGTCACCTCCCACGGACTCTTCCTGTTTACATTTGAAATGCCTTGCATAATTTATTAATTATGTTCCTGAAAATATAATCAAAGGTTTGCAGTGTTTAATGACTGCCTTTGTCCTCTATGGGGAGCCTTAACATAGCACCTCTGTAAAACACAGACAAAAAAGGCTATTAGAGATAAAAGAAGGGTGCAGTCACTTTAATAAGATGGAATTCATTGACATTAAGGACATTGCAAAGCAAAACAACAAGAGCAGATAGCCGGACAATGACATTATTAAAAAGGAATAAAGCAAAAAAAAAAAAAAAAAAAAAAACATATCTGTTTTCCACTGCTCAGCTTTTGTCATTACGTTCCTGACCTGCAAAAACACCAGCTTAATAATTTGCACTATGAACTCCTCCCGGCACCAGGCATCGCGGGCGACGCGTGAGAGTAACCCAGTTCTATCAGAGTGAATCAGATGGATCCTTGTAAACGCAGCCAGCGCAGGACAGTGTGTGCGGCGCGTCTGCAAACGCTCTGGGGGGAGTGACGCTCTCCAGCACGGCACGGAACGAGCTCGGCTGCGTGGACCGCTCGGGAGGAGACCGCCGGTAACCGCGGACACAGAAGCCGAGCTCCGCCGTGTTTGCGGTCTGATCGCCGTTTTCGGTTTGTGTGTCGCGCACCGGCCCTTTCTCGGCTCTCTCTGCCGTGTTCACGCTCCGCTCCGTTTAATCCGGCAAATTCAGATCGAATTTCAGACGCCTGCAGTGTGGATCAACACATCGACCTCTCAGGGTCGGTGTTGACATACAGTAGGATTCGATGCTTGGCAATAACTGTCCAGCAGTATAAAATTCCCGTCAGCGTTTACTCTCCTGTTTCTGTGACGCATTATAAAACCTTAGTTGGCTTTTTTCTGCACCGGTGCTTTAAAACTGTTTAATTAGACTCATGTGGAAGCCGTTGTTCGTGCTCCCTTTAAACTGCCGGGGCACTTTTTAAATTAGAAGCGGCTCATTATTCGTCCTCATTTCCATCCAGTTTGAAGTGACATATAACTAAAAACGCCAGTCACACCACCCTGACCTGGGTTGCTTGCAAGGTCGGGGCATTGTTAAAAATACCTGTCCCCACATTGGGGGGGGGGGGGGGGGGGGGGTACACTACAGGATTCAAGGCACTGATGACCTTTATGCACAAAAGGACCACAACATGTTTAGGGCAGTCTGACTTTTTCTCCATACCTAAGCAATGTTTTTTTTTTTTTCAGACAGGAGTACTAGTCTGAGAAATGTATGAATAATGGAAAAGTTACACCTTCAGTCTCGTTAAAATTTTATTCCAAACTCTTTTTTGATGAAATCATTCCTGGAGTGCCATGCTGGTTATGATACTTATTTCCATATGGACACTTGCAATACGCCATTGAAGTATGCATTTCAATGTAATCCACACTGGATGGGTCTTGATGAAGGTCAAAGGTCATGGGATGAACTGCCTGTTCAGAAATACAGGTCAGCCTCAGAAATTAAAACAAGACCACAGGCTGGAAGGGATGTCCAGTTCTAGAGTATGCATAAATGTGAGAGAAAAAAAGATCCATCTAATATTTAGTGAGGTTGAGGTTATCTTATGGTAATGTATTAATTCCGGTCATGCTGTGTGCATTTTGAGACATGTTCCATTGACCTACATGTTATCCATTTATAGCTACATATTTATTGAAGCAATTCAGGTTAAGCACCTTGCTAAAGGGTAGGACAGCAGTCTGTCACCTGGGATTTGAAACTGAAACCTCCACTTACAGTTCCCTACAGCAATACTCCACACATAGACTTCTTGGACTCATGCTTAAGCATAGCATAGCCTAACTGGCGGAAGCATAGCTTTATGCAAATAGCCAGTAGCACCACTGATGAAAGCAAATGTATGGTGAAGAAGTTGAAGCCAGTCATGGTGGCAATCTGCTGACTCTGCAGCTTCTGAATCATGGCTGTGCCTTCAGCCATTTTCCTGCACACTGTCACACTCAACCATGGCATATTCAAAGGATTTCCAAGAATAAGTCTGGTCCCAGTATAAAGTGTATGTTCATAAGGCATTTATAACACATCATGAGTATGTTGTTACCATATAGAGCAGTTATAGAGAAATGCTGTGCATGACTGCTGACTTTCTGTGATGACTGACTTACAACAATGTACAGTATTTTGTCACATGCATGGTTACAGTTTTTACTTTCCTATATCAAGTGACTGATGCCATCATAAAGAAGTGCAGTTATTTATGAATGCTTTATAAAATAGTACTGCAATGCTTATGATATTTTTGCATGTGATTATTACAAGCCCACATCTTCAGATGGCACAAGGAAGGAACACTGATGAAGGAACCATTTATTTCTTAAACTGTAAGATCAGAATGTTTTTCAAGAATATTATTCACACTGAGTAGCAGATGAATCTCAGAAATGCACTGGTTTGTCTGTATATGCACAATTATAGGAGTAAAATCACTGTTCCAGTCCACTGTGTTAGACATTTGTGATGTTAAATTCTGACTATCTTGCTAAACACCAGTTACCATATTTTTTATTTCTATTCAAACTGTGTGTTTTGCCATTTTTTTATTAGATAACCAAGAGTTTGTTATTAACAGCTGTTGATTTTGCCCATGCTGTTGATTTTCTGACGTTCCCAGAAAGGTTTGTTCACAGAAAGGTTTGTCCTCACATTCGCACACCCCGCCCCTGTCTCTCACACTGTAGTTACACTGTAACTACAGTGTGATTGCAGGAAAAAAAGAACAGCGATAAAGGCCTGATAGAGGTACACGCGTGGATTGAATATAACCTGTTGTAGGGCTGACTGAGCTGTTTGTATAGGCTCTATTATCGTCTGCATTATAACAGAATCATAGTGAACATGGTACGCATATTAGCTGAAGACGGACTCCTTTGCAGGCCTTCAGAGAGAGTGCCTCACTACATAGACTTCAGGAAAGCTTAATACTCTAGCTCCCTCTAATGGCTGCTCTGCCAAAACCATCACAAATAAAAAGTTACAATGCTACACGTGGACCTTGCCTCTCCCTGCGATTGTTTTCTTGTATTTTGAAAACCTCCCTATGATGGCATATTATGTTTTGCCTCTCACTGGTTTCTCATTTTGACCCGATACATACCAGAGATAAATGGCATATAGCTGAGCACTAAAGAAAGATGACTTTTCTCCCGCTGTTAAATCACTTCTCTGTTTGCCATGCCACTCCCACAACTGAGTAAAGGTGGAGGAAGTGCAAGTGCATAATACAGCTAGGAGGTTCTATCAGAATGTGTGTAGGTGTACAAGAGGGTGACCTGTAAACTTCAGGTGTTCTATTTCCTCAGGCTTCTCATTCTGATCCTTTCATCTGTCGCACAACTTACCCCCGACAAAATATTAAACAACAACAGCAATAATAATAATAATAATAATAATAAACATTTGCTCCTTCTCTGGGCAGCTTAATCGAACTAGCTGAATGGCCTTGCTTAAACAGCGCATTGATGTCCTCAGTGACATTCCTTGCACAAACACAGAGACGGTGATGTGGGCAATGTCAAGGCTGTCTTTCTGGGTTAAAGTGTTAGGGAGAGAACAAAATCTGTGCATTTCCATTTACTTCAGCGCAGGCCGTTTGTGTACCTATGACCAATTTTTTTTCTCTAAATAAAAGGTTACATATTAGCCAGACTCCAAATATTTGAAAGTTCACCACCTGCGGCCAACAAGTCTCACAATGGCCCAATAAACGGCTGAGAATTTTTTATCAGGTCAATCAAAAGAGATGAAGAGCACTGTTCAACAGAGTTGACCACCACTGCTCTTTCGAGAAGCTCACCATGTTCAGCTTCAGTTTGGCCTATTTCCAAACCATTATATAACAAAATGAAATAATTTCTTACGCCACTCTTGGATCTCACATAGTCAATGTCACCGCTGTAGTGGGGGCATGATAATTACCGAAGGCAAATACAAATAGACACACAGGCAGCGCAGACAGGCCAAATGTGCGGGGTGCAGACAGTGATGGGAGAAACAGTCAAACGTCAACAACAAGTGTAAGCAAAGTTTTTTGTGCCAGCTGGTTGTTTCATCCAGGTAGCGACATGCTGGAATTATCTACGATAGCCCCCGTTTCGCTCTTTTCTACTGACAGCACCATGCAAAACAGAGAGACACACACATGCAGTGGGGTCTGGCTGTTGAGACCATCTTCATTTTCTATTTCAGTAACGAGGCTGTAATATAACACTGTAACACACTGATCTAATTAGATGAGCAGACTAGCGTCACCTAAGCAGGAAAAAAAAGAAAAAAGTAGCTATGTTTTATCTTGTGGTAATGTGTATCAGAGTTATGTTGTTCAAATGTAAACAGCTGGACTGTGTACCTGTTGCTGTATCTGTAAAAATTAATGCTCAATCGGAACAAAACAATTGTATGGAGCTCTTTCAATATGTGATCGCTTAATAGCTGAACATGTAGCAATGCTTCACGTCATGCTTCATATTGACCAAAGCCTTCTGTAACATTACTTCCCCTGCTCCCAAGAGCTTTAGAGCTATGGGGCCTATGATTTACAGATGGGTCATACACTGGATAGCCAGACAGCACCTTTCCAGGACTGAGAAGCTGGACTCAGACATAGCTTTAGGAAAAGGGTGTTTATATATTGTATGACACTCCCTTGCATTGCGGGTCGTAATCAACAACCTTTGCAAACAGCACACTGGTGACATTAAGTTTACAGTGCCAAGAGGCCAAAGTCCCCAGCAAGGAAATCCAACGAGCCTGAAAAAGTTGATTCCATTAAAGTCCTATATTGTGGTCCAATGTTTTATTGAAAATGTAAATTAATGTTAATGTTAGACATATGTCATTTTGTTGACAATGGTAGGTCAATCTATTATGTCACTAAAAATTTGACAAAATGAATTTTATCGCTCTGATCTGTAATCTTTATTACATTTGATTGGCTGTGTATGCTTCCTGGATGCTTTCTATTGCTTTAGTGTCATTACACTGTTTGCTAAGAAGATTGCACTTTTTTGTGAACAATTTTTATTGTTATAACATACTATAGAGAAATGCACCTTCATAGACACATCATCTTAAATACATACAAGCTGACTGTAAGTAGTGCAGAGTGATAAAAATAAAAGGAAGATTACACTTGACAGACTATCCCAACTTTTATCTGCTGATTTAGTGAGCTAATGCAGGATTAAAAGTGTGCCCAACCTTGCAAAATTGAGATTTATATAAAACAAACAATTTAGCAATTTTGTTTTCGGGCCCCCTGTTTTTTCCCAATCAAGCGGGCGATTTGGGATCAATGCACTCTCTCGACTGCTTTGGCAGTGATACTGAGATGTGAAGCCAAATTTTACATTATATAACCAGGTGCTGAGGAGGACAGTGTTTCACTTAAGTTTGTGCTTAAACGTCTGCTGAGGTACCAGGTGCAAGTTATTTTGTAAGATTCTTTGTGCAAGCTTTGTTAATTCAATTATTTATTCATTCATTTTTTTTGATTGTGCTTCTTTATGATTTATTTGATGTCTCGTGTGTTTTGAAAAAAGCATTGAATTTTGGGACAGGGAGCATCAAACGTGTCTAAAGGCATACAACAGAAATTCTTCTAATTGCCTGTGAAGCAGGCAGAGTGGGAGAAATATGTGAAGTGTTATAATTATGAAGATACTGTGAGAGAGTTAGAACAATCCCCTTTGTCTAATCTACTCTTCAGTTTCAGACAGTGTAAGAGTTTTGATATGGAAATCTAATAGCAATGGGTAACTCAAAGCACCCATACAGAAGCACTTATTCAGAAGCAACCTATAACAATGACATGTGAACAACTGAGCCCTCAGTGGGCTTAATTAGAGAGTGGGATAGAAACAAAGCAATAAAATCATGGGAACATTATATTTCAGATGCCAAGAAAAAACACAGTAGACCTCAGTAACATGCTCTGGAATCATAGATTTACAGATCCGTACACTCTAGAAACACCTCAAGTAATAATCATTCATCCATGACCACTACTGCCTGTTGATTTTATTATGATTAGCGATCAGCCTGTTTATGTTATCATTTTCATTTGTCTGCAAAAAAAAATTGCAACAGACCAAACAGATAACTGGTAATGTCTGGTCTACAAACATAACATTTGAGCCTTTTGCTTTGTTAGAATGGAATACCTGAGCTGGTGAACAAAACAGTTGCAAGCCAAAAAACATGTTAAAGCAGAAAAATAATTTAAAAATAAGTTTTCATGTAAAAGAATTTCAAATAGCTCTTTAAAGAATTGAGCGACATTCTGTGATTCATATAGGTGGGAAATACTAAGTCAGGTCCACTGAGGGAAAAGTGATCTGACACTGATGTACTTTCATGTGCAGTGTTAGACGCACACTTTGTCTGATTGGTCCCTCCACACTTCTATTCTTTTGGCAGGCATTAGTCGACTGTGTGCGTTCCCTCTGATGAGAACAAAGTACATCCTGTATGCAGAATAGGGTACACAAAGTATATTTGGACAGCGCTCACAGGGGTGGGAGGATTTTGAAATGCATCATTGATTGGACGCAGAGAAGCCTTAAATAATGCATTTGTAGGGAATTCTGCACTCGGAATCAGAACCCATTGCACAGAAGAGGGTAAAAGTAACTCAGGGAGAGACTGACTAACCATGAGTGGATGTCCTTATTTTGGAAAGAAACAGCTGTATGTATTTCTCACACCAGCTTTTTTTGTGTGAAAATCTGCACATGTATGGCATTGTCCAGAAACAAACAAATAAAAATAATCATCATAAACAAATAGTTGTCTGTTAAAATCCTCTTTGTAAATTCTTTGTACATCTAACCAAACACTTTTCCAGAATTTTCTCCCTGCTACAAAATGTATAATTTACATTTCTTTTGACTAACTCAACATGGCACCTCTTTCAAAGACGTGTCTTTGAAAGCTTGTTCAGCTTTCCAGTTTCTGGCTGATTTCATATTCTTACAGTTTGACTCTTGTTATTACTGCTGTGTTCACAGGTTATTTCAGAACAAGTTTCAGGTGAAGGAAGAGGAAGATGACTCTCAGGAGGGAGTCAATAAGGCCAGCAAAGGAGGCATCATCTATGGGGACTACCTGCAGGTAAACCCCTCATCATTCAGAAAGAAGTGACAACAGAAATAGTCACAGCACAAACCACTGTGACATGATTAAAATAATGTACATACAGTAAAGGTTACACAGTAAATAGATAACATATTGAGAACATATTGGAATATATTGAGAATGGCGCAAAATGATGCATATAGGGATCTTAACTTTGCGTGACAAAATGTAATGTATTTTTTCCATTTCTTGAACAATTTAAACAATTGTAGATTAACTAGTTTTTTTTTTAGTTTCATACTCAGTAGTTTCAAACACTGGTGGCTACAGATCACACCCAGGTTAGTATAGGATAGGTTAGTTTGGATAAAGACCATGGTGCTCATTACTGGCCTTTTGCTTTGCAGCTGGACAAGGTGGTGACAGCTCAGGTACTTCAGAGTGAACTGAAGGGAAACAAGATCCACGATGAGCACCTTTTCATTGTCACCCACCAAGGTAAAACAGTGATGCATTTCAAAATGGTGTGGTTAAACTGTAAATAAGTGATGCATTTCAAAATGGTGGGGGTAAACTGTAAATAGACTGCAGTGTGCTTACTTTACATAGAGTGCAGGTATGAGAGCAAATTTAGGCCAGTGCACACCACAATGTGTACATTGATATATATATATGAAATGGAAGCAAATTATGTCGTATAATACTGTGAGGTATTTTCAAACACACTGCATTTTTAAATTTTATTTCAGCTTATGAACTCTGGTTCAAACAGATACTGTGGGAATTGGATTCAGTGCGGGAAATTTTCATAAGTGGACATGTGAGTGCTCTTCCTCTTCAGGAAATTTATACTGCACGTAAACAGCAAATACACTGAAATTGTTGTTGTAATGACTAGCCATTCTTACAAAATGTCAAATATTCTTTCCTCTCTTGAAAGAGGAAAAGTAGGTTATTGGTTTATTGATTTATTAGACTGGGCCTAAATAACTTTGGCTCGCCAGGTTCGCGATGAAAGGAACATGCTCAAGGTTGTGACCCGAATGCACAGAATCGCCATGATTTTCAGACTGCTGGTCGATCAGTTCGCTATTCTGGAGACAATGACGGCCCTGGACTTTTTTGATTTTAGGTAAGTTAACATGGAATTTCCTAAATGTAGAAGATATTAATTAAACCATATCATAAAGTGCAACAGCACATGCAGCATTTATTCAATGTGTTATTTTAAAGAGTGGGTATGCTTTTGCTCTGATGGCCCCACTGATGCTTCTTTTGTGCAGGGATTACCTTTCCCCTGCCTCCGGGTTCCAGAGCCTTCAGTTCCGCCTGCTGGAGAACAAAATCGGCGTTGCGGATAATCAGAGGGTTCCTTACAACCGGCGCCACTACAGGGACAACTTCCGCGGCCAGGAGAGCGAGATCCTGCTAAAGTCTGAGCAAGAGCCTACGCTTCTTATCCTGGTGGAGGTAACGTGTGAGAAAACGGGCTGCCTTAATGTGGCATCAGCTGTTCAAACGGGCAGGCGATGGACTTTTAACAAGATAAATGCTCTCCCTCAGTCGCTGACCCTGAAACAGACCGTGTCCGACCGCCTTGTAATTGAGAAAATGAGTCACTTTCGTTGTAATGATTTAAGCACTCAATTACGGCTGAAACATTGGTGTTAGCGCTAATGAGATCGCCCAGACGCGGCTCCCGTAGGAATCGCAAAGGGTCGCGCGCTCGTGTCGCGGCTGGCAATGATGACAATGAATCATATTTAAAACAATTGCTCACAATGAGCCCCAGCGCAAGAGGTCAGGAGTTCCTGGGTAATTTTGTGGCAGACTAAACGGACACCCTTTTGGACTAATTAAAAGCAAACTCCTCTTGACAGGGAATTTCAGCTCTCTGTCACATTCAGTCTGATGGTAGTACATCCAGATAAAACATTCTCACCCTTTTCTTACCCCCTTGACCTTAGCACCCACTCATAACCTTATGTCAGACTGGCCAGGGAGTTAGATGCAGCATTTAGATTCTGCCCTGACCTGTGGAAAACAAGAATTCTGCTGCCAGTATATCAAACACAATTTTATTTAGGAGTGTCAGTCTGTGATTACTACCAAAGACCCCTCCCGCTCTCTCTGCTCCCCTCTGCAATGCTGATCTGAGATCAGTGATCAGAATTCCACCTGAAGAGTGGCTGAGGTATAGATATTGCTATGGGAAACAGAGAAGGAACAAGTTATGTGGACAATATTGGAATGTGTTCAGTGCATCACTTAACTTATCTATTGAGTTAAAATCAATAGGAATTGTTCTCTTGTGCAATTGTTCACAGTAATTTTCCACTTTCAGCAATGGCTGGAGAGAACTCCTGGACTTGAGGAAGAAGGATTCAACTTCTGGGGGAAGCTGCAAACAAACATTTACGAATGGCTAAGGCTGGAAAAAGAGAAGATTGAGGTAGCCACGCCTTGTTTTTAAAAATTATTTAAACAGATATGTATGTGTATTCCTTCTAACCTGTTTTTCACTTATGCCATGTGCTTTTTTTCTGTTAACAGAAACTCCCAGAGTCAGAGACAAAGGAGGAAATGCTGGCTGACCTGGCCAAGCACAGAGAGGTTTTCACTGCTTTGTTTGATGAAAAGCGTCATGACCACCTACTGAGCAAAGGTGAGCATGAGCTCTACGGGCCTTTTTATAGAAAAAACATTTATGTTTATATATAATATTTCACATCTTAAATTCCCAAAATAGGGCGACATTATCAGTAATCAATAGAAATTGTAATACATGCTATATATTTCAAACAAAGCATTTTACAAAAATGATTGTTTACAATGTAAGTGTACTCCTATTTTGAATTTTATGGACCAAGTCAAGAGGCATTTAAAGGTGAACCCCAGGGAAAGTGCGTAGTTGGACATACCAACCCCACACCAAGTCAATGGCCCTTTGGATCCATAAATGCTAATCACTTTCCCTGGGTTTTATTCTCACACTGAGCCACGCTGAGTCTTTTTTTTAGTCAACACAGTGATTGCATGGCTCTGCCTTCCCACAGGGGAGAGACGCCTCTCCTACAAAGCCCTCCAGGGAGCCCTCATGATCTACTTTTACAGGTAGGTCTTTTCCTCTTTGCTCCCCATCTGTCATTCTGGCACTTTCAGAGGCTCAATTTCACACCCGTCTCCCCCCCCCCCCCCCCTTCAGAGAGGAGCCCCGTTTCCAGGTCCCGTTCCAGCTCCTGACCTCCCTGATGGACATCGACACCCTCATGACAAAGTGGAGATGTAGGTTGCCACTGACGCCACACAGACTCGGGCTGTGCCTTATTGCCATTTTTAGTCCCAGCCTTACCTCAGATTCCTTTTCAAAAAGATATTTCTGTTGCCTGTCCTCTGTATGCATTTTGATTCTGAATGTCAAAAACAGAGCCTGGTTGTTGGGAAACCGCTGTTTTAATGAGATTTGATCCACACTTTTCACCTTCGTGACCTTTTGTTAATGCAAGCGAAAGGCAGAGATTTGCAGTAACCTGGGTAAACTCCCACTGACCTTTCACCCTGTCTCCCAGACAACCATGTCTGCATGGTGCACAGAATGATTGGCAGCAAGGCTGGAACTGGGGGATCGTCTGGGTACCACTACCTCCGCTCCACTGTCAGGTGCCTCAAAATGTCCTTGATCCATTCTCAACTCCAGATTTCATTTACTCTGCATTGTAGTAAGTGCTTACAGCTAGTGAACAGCTGAAAATGTGGACCTGATAACTTGCCAACATGTCAAGGGAACTCAAGGTAACATGTTGTTTGGAAAGAAAAAACCAAAAAGCTAACAAAAAGTATGGTGAAGAAAAAAACTGGTGGAATAAATTGTTCAAATGAAGCTTGTTGCACGGTAAACCTGAATGTAAAATCAATTTCATATCTGATAAATGAGCAGCACAGTAGCTTGTTCTAGTCTATCAAGTGTTTATTTTCAAACTTTATAGATAAAAAATACAAAACAACACGAAAAAAAAATCTTCGAACTTGCAAAAGTATGTCAGGGAAAGAAAAACTGTATTGATGGCAGCAAGATGGATGATTTAAAATTGGTGCTGTATTCATAAGACTTTTTTTTTTGTTTGCAGTGATCGTTACAAAGTCTTTGTGGATCTCTTTAACCTGGCGACCTTCCTGGTGCCACGTGACTGGGTGCCCAAGCTGAACCCCAGTGTCCACACGTTCCTGTACACAGCCGAGTGCTGCGACAGTTCCTACTGCAGCAGTGATGACTCCGATTAGGGCACCGCTCCCTGGGACACTGGCCTCTCTCTCTCTCTCACCTCCTGCGATCAATCTCCTCCTCTCCAAACAGGACTAATTACACAGATGCATCACAAACACATGTATATATTTTGTATTTATATAATTTATACAAGCAGCTCTCAGATGATTTGGGATGTTACCACGTGATTTATGTACATATTCTGATTTATAAAACCATCATTTGAAATAACCGCCCTCATATACATAATGTATAGTTTTTTTTAGTTTGAAATATTCTTGGCTTGTTTGTTGTTTATTTGCAATATATTATGTACAGTGACGTTCATTTCAGATATTCAATATTTTGAAATTTTTTTAGCAGAGGTGGAGTTACCATGTGTAAAATCTTGTTCACCGTGTGTAAAATCTTGAAATCTTGCTTCACTGTGATGGATCTAGGGACTTAGTGAAATGGAACCCACTGTGTACCTCGGGTGCTTTGAAAGATGTCCATAGTCTTTCCATCTCACACATACAAGACAATGAAAATAAAGACGTCATGCCCACCATCTTGTATCATAACACCCACACGTTTCAGCTTGCCCTGGAAAACCATATGAACCACAACAAGTGGATTGTTGCCCCATGTGTCTGGCTCTGATTCCGCAGGTAGTAGTGTCACAATAGTGTAAAGCAACAGGATTTATAACCCCAAGTTTACCATTTCAATTCCGTGGTGGAGCACTGCTGTTCTACCCTTGGGACAGGGTCTTTAACCAAATATTGCCTCAGTAATATTCAGCTGTATTATAATTAATATGTGAAAATGGTAAGATATGCATGTCTCAAAAAAAGATAAACCCATGGGCAAAGAGAGACAAGTGTAACAATGCAGTGCAAAATGCTGGTTGGAGATTTGCAGGTGCTCCTGTGTCATATTATTGATTCAAGTTCAGAATTATTACTGGGATACTGTTGCTGCACCCTCAGCCTAGAGGGTTTCAGTAAATATCCAGCGATACTAATGGGTAATATCTAAGTCACATACTGCAAGTTCCACCTGCTGAGAAAATAAAAAACATCTCTTGACACAGTCTGATGCAACCCTGCAGCCTCTATAATTATCATCATCCCCTCTGTTGTGTGAGTTATTGAAAATAGGACAAACAGTGAGGTGTAAGATATCACAAAATTTCACAAAATACTCAAATTGCACTTGGAGTCAGAACTTAATTTGCTGAGCGTGAATGGTCCTAACTCTGTGCTTATTAATAATGGCAAGCAACCTTTTAATCATAACAATGTAAGGTTATGAGATTATTCCATGACAGGTGCAGAGCATTCAGCCCATGTAGGCTCATTGCACTGTAAGCATAATGCACCTTTTCACTTAGCACAGTGTCAAGCCTGGTCCAAGTGTCTCTACTTTTGCTGCCAGTCTCTATTAATGAAAAAAAATGTAAAAGGATTCACAATTTACTCACAAATGAATTGTCTCTAATAGGTGAGGTAAAAAAAAAATTAACATCCATGACCCCCTGTTAATTGTTTCATGTCCTAACACATCTTCCCAGGGAACAGAGGGGTGGGGTAGTTCATTTCTCTCCTTCGTGACACTTCTTTGATGTTGTCATAAAGCATTGTGAAGGTTACCATGTGATCTCAGTGGCAACATATTCAAACATTAGGATCCCTCTTTCCCCCCCAGGAATTCAATCCAGATATCCTTCTCCAGGATTTAGCGGGTTACATTCTACAAATTACATTTCCTTATGATAATATTTCATACCTGCTGTCTGGGTAGTTTGTGCTTCTCTACCTTTTGCTATCACTGCCCCTGACTTCCTTCATTTAAATATCACAGCTACCCTAAATACTCTGCATGAGTGCACAAATACATCTAAGACTCTTGGGCCCAAGTGGAACTTGTTATAGTTGTACAAGTCCCTTGTTTCAGGTGGAGACCTACAGTCCCATTAAACCTATAGCCACAAAGTAAATATCTTGCTTCTCTGGGCAGCCATGTGGTACCAGCAGAGTTACAGTGGAGACAGCTGTTTTTACAAACAACTGGTTTTGTGCTCAATCTTGCTTGCCAAGTTCACAAATATGTCCTGCCGAACCTCCAATCTGCCTTTTCAATGTGAGTCATGAGTATTGGATCCACCCCCTCCTGACGGTGCGTATCAGGTTGTATATATTTACTTTTTTGTACGTTTTTCCCTCCCCTGTATACATGTTTCACCTCTGCATCTCCATCTTGCTGTAATGATGACCCAGCCTTGCACTGCATTTGGAACTCCTGTGGTTCCCTATCACCTCCTTTGGCCTTGTGTGCCCCACTACCTTGTGACAACACTATAAGAGAAAGCCAAACATTAAAACAATCTATGTCTCTCTACATATGAGAGACAGTTATGCTATGGATCTGAGTTTTTATGGGATGAGGTGTCAATGCTGCGTATTGGTTGCATGTTTATTGTACTCTCTACCACAGATGTCCCTTGAAAACACCCTACTCAGAGCCTTCAGTAATACTTTGAGTTTGACAGTCTGCCACAGCACATATGGTATGAAAACACTAAAACACATATATGCATGTGAATTTACTTCATTTGCTTTTACTCTAGTTAAATGACTCTTTGTGCACCAGTTCCAGAGAAAATCGCGACATCTTAAACCATAGCGATTATGCTGAATTCTCTTTTCTCTACATTTGTGCATGCGTTATGCATTTGTGTATGCACTGTTCTCTTGTGTGCAGAGTTAGGTTTTTTCATCTAATTCAGCTGAATCTGGGTAATAACAGAGTGCCCAGCATGTTTGTTAAATTGCCAGTGCTTGGCTTTGTTATGGTCCCTGTGGTGTCATATCCAGTGAGGAGCACTGGCTGCCTGGCCTGCTGACTGCAGCACTGTAGCATGTGGTGCCACCCAGGTAATGTGGGCGGCTGCTGGCGTCCGCTGTCGCTACCAGAGATCCCTTGCGCTACCAGCCTCTGAATCACCTCCTCTTTCCCACTCAGTGAGAACAGGGAGCCATCATGCATCAACCATCACTTAAGGGATGAATCCATCAACTATTAACACCAATGCAATGACAGGAAATTCTGAGAATGACAAAAACATAACATCTGGATTAAAAAAAATGATAGATCAAGGGAAGAAACAAAACGTACCAATTCTGATCATTTTACCACATGCTAAGTGAACATGTGAGTCTGCAGATACTGTACATACCCCTGTCTATTATTTAGGTAGTAACTGAAAGTATGTTTACAGTATGCTCAACAGAACAATATTTTTAATAAAAATATTTAAAATAAATATAACAGATACCAATAAGCACGTTCTAAACCATGAATGCACTGTGAATTAATGATTATCCTTTTGGCTGAAAATGGATATGTCGTTGAACTTGTTGCTGACGAATTGTGCTGATTCAGTGTTGACTTAGAGACTGAGGAATTCGCTTCAGGTGTAGCCCGTCTGTGCTTTTTATCTGGGCCAGAGTCAGATTCAGTGTTGCACTGTACATCGGCATTAAATTAACACCATCATCAGTCACTGTTACCACTTGTAGTTGATCAATACTCCTCCGGTCTGCTGTCAAAACAGTATCATCTGAGAGTGGTGTTTCTTCATCATACCTGAGGCCATGCTATATACATAACTAAATACATAATCAAAAGTCTGACAATGTTACTGTTACACTAAACAAAGTGTTTAACTTGTCATGCTGTTTATCCACATCAAGCCCTGAGACCTGACTCCAGGACCATGGAAATGCACCTTACACAGCCAGTAGAGCAGTAGTGTCATCATGCTAGCAAGAGCGCAACGTGAAACATTGGCTGAAATTAAAGGACAACGTGCATTGCAGCTGAGCTGTATAGAGGTCATGGTCTTTGTCAGTGTTGTTGCTTAATACTCAGTCAGTATGTACTGTGGAACTTCATGGGCATGTCTACTGTACCACATATTGACTACAGTAAGCGAAGTTACCCTGTGCAAGGTTATAATTAAAATGCCTTTCCCAGGATTCAAAATTGCAACCTTCGGATACGACCAGTCCCTCACTACTTCACTGCACTACTGCCCAGCTCCATCGATTGAGTCATTCAACAGCCATTTGGAATGCAGACCTAATAGTCATTAGTCTCAGCCTGACCCGACTTCCTTAATTTGACTGTACCGAGTAGTGACAAGTAATCCGACACCTTGCCCACGATGGCCTGAGGCAGAAGCTAATGACAGTGGCTGAGAGTGTGCTCTGCACCCAGTCAGTCTGGATCCAGCTCACTTCCATCTTTCAGGACTTTTAGACAGGCTGCCAGCCCTGCACCATTAAACACAGCTCAGCAGTGCTTAACTAACAATTACAGTTAAGGTTTTTGGTGTGGATTCTCCGCATCCCTCAACACTAACTTCACGTAAGGGACAGCTAAGCTTCATGCAACCAAATGTTGAGCTAGCAGAATGAGGAATCTAATTATCTGTAAGATCACCTATGTTGTAGCTGACCATGCAATTGATAAAAAAGAAAAAAGATCTGAATTTTGGTTCAAAATGCAGTCATCGTTGCCACAGAGCTAGCGATTCATGTGATCACACATAACCAGCAGCACATTGACTGACTGTTATGTAGTGAACATAACAGTTTTAAATTGCTCCAAATGTCCCTTCAAGTTTATATCAAACAGTAAAACAACACACTGTGCATACATAATTCTGCATAAATCTTTATTCTGATTGTTGAAAAAGACAATGTTTGAAGTTTATTTTCATGGACACAGGAATACTGTCAAGAGATTTACCATACTGGTTGTTTTGTCTTGTGTGTGTTTCTGTAGAGGAAGTCAACCTATCTGATATGTTATCAGGAAAGGAATGTAAACCTGTTGTAGTGAGTGTAAAGCGTGATCAACAGAGAGAAACCAGCAAAATGAAAATCGTCATGAATTTTAAAAAAGAGGATATGTGACTCCCGAGTGGTTGACTGAGATTCTTGATTAAAGCACAGGCCGAGCTCTATGACGGAGGTTAGAGCACAGGCATATCATTGCAACGGTCGAACAAATTGGGTGGGTTTATCAGCAGGGTTTCTTCACCTCCATGCTGTCAGTTGTTGTTGTTCTGATCTGGAATAGTTCCGTTAAAACATGTGTAGAACATCCTGAAAATTTCTCCTTTTTAAACATATCCACCAGAGGGCACAAAAACACCACTAATAAACTAATAAATTTCGTTCTTCTGTTGCCTGCAGCGCAGTATTCACGCACTTCATATGCCTGAGTGTATGTTAGTATGTTTCACATTGTATACACACATACAGTGTATTTACTTATAACATGTTTGCAGCCTCATCCTAGAGTGGAAAATGTAAGAGGACAAGCTGTAAACAGATAAAATATCCTTTTCATGCATAAGCAGCCAGGTAAAAGGACAAGCTTCTCTGGAAATGTAAATGTACTGATGAAAGCAATATTCTTCAGAAGAAGTGCGGATGATATGAAGCAAATGATGACAGTGAGATCAACTGCACTTTCAAGTAGCAAAACTGAAACAACTCCACACTGTCAGAATATTCTTTCAAGTAATCTAAGTAAAGCAGAACAGCGAAGCGGTGTATATTTTGTTTGCAAAACATATGAAGAAAAACAAAATGATTATGCTTTCTTTTATGGAACTGACATAAAAGACCATTAACATTTTCATCAATTAATTGATCCTATGCTGTTTATGGTCTCCTCTGTTTAAAAAACAAGTGTATCTGTCACTCGACATTTTATATTATATATATGTTATATGTCACATGACATATATATATATATATGTCATGTGACATATAACATATATGTACATTATTTATTTTACATTAATAAGAAGCATCGTGTATTCTGTTCAAGTGCAAGTACAAACACGTTTTTCATTTTATTATTTACCCTACAAAAAGCAACTTATGATTAAAATATTTACTTTTACAAGCTTCCCTTTTCTAAAAAAGTTGAATTTCATTTCAAGGCATTGCTCTGCACGGTAAATGCAGTAAATTTTTCCACAAAATACTCCGCCATCTCACTGAGAATTTACAGACTGCTTGCCGATTTAGAAATGGATAGAATATTCCAAAGCATTACATTAATTTCAAAAGATTTTCTGCATGGCTTGCTTGAATAATTGCCGCAATTTGTTTGCTCTGCAAGTCTGTATCTCCAGATATTTTCCTTATAGCTCGCTCAACAATTGTGTCTTTTCTCAAAATCCTGCACTCAGCAGTAACATGCATAGTAATCTGACTGGGTTTTCTGTTAGGTTTGCTAAGAAGCGGAGCGGTTTTTCATGTGCTCTTAGCCTCTTGCATGCGACTGAAATATAATTTTCTCTGAGCTGTGGTAGAATGAACACATACACAAACACACACACAAATGCGCGCACACACAGGCACGCACACAGGCAGCAACACCAAGTGAACTTATGGCAATGTCATCGTACATGCATACGTATTTTGCGTGAATGCATATATTACATAACTGTTTTCTTCTTCAGGCATGGGTCTCTGTTAGAGGGTGTTGTTAAGAGGTTACCAGTGTTTCTTTGTCTCTGGAATGCCTTATGTTGCAAAGACCTCTGAAGCAGTCTGTACTCTTACCATGCTCTTAAGCCCAGAATTACTTTTCTAGAATCCTGGAATAAACAGAGGGCTATACATGTGATACCTCTGTTGCACCCCCTGGTGTCACATGGTATGAACTTGCACAGTTTCCCAAGGTGGAAAACTGGATCCTCGGGCACAGCAGACCTTTCCCTGTAAATGAAGGTGTACATATGACATCACCGTAATGGGGATAAGCCGCTCTACTGCATGAGTAGGTGGAATTAAAGCAGAGAAAACTGTGGCAGAAGATGGTGACAGTCATGTTCAGTCTTTGTCACCAAGAGTGGTGGCTGTCAAGATGGCATATGAGACTCAGATGGACAGTGAAAAAGGCTGTACCTGACTGTCACCATCTGAGTCTCATATGTAAAGGACTCACCTATTCTTCATTCTTTCACTTTAAAACAGCTTTTGTTCAAATAGGGAAACACATTAGTGGAATTTGCAGGAAGACTTGGGGCACAGTGCATATAATGGATGAGATTGGCAAGGCCAGCTGTAAGGCTTATGCAATAATTACAACTGTAACACTGGCAGTAAAATGACTTGGGAATCATCCAATAACTTTTTTTTTTATTTGAAATGGGCTTGGACACGTTACCAGGCAACGTCCTAGGTGAAAGACATTCCATTAATTCAATTCATTTAAATCATGCAGGGGCAGTCTGATATTATCTGTTTCATAATGTGCTGGTGAAAAGAATTGACCAATCACAACCTTCTTTTATTAATTATTTGTTATTAAAAAAAGAAACAGACTGGTCGATAAGAAGTGTGGCACCAGGTTCCCTTTACATGTACAATAAATATGATTTTCATGTAATAAGGTTAATTCATTTGCATGTCTGTGACTGGTCTTTCATCTTGGACAATAACCATATATAGAGTTTAGGCTTTGATTGGCCCTTTAACTCACACTAGCAGAAGAAAGGAAGAAGAAACATCCTCACTGAACTTTGCCAGCAAGAGAAAGTTTTTCTTTTATTGCATTTGTCAAGATTTGTTCCGGCTCTCAAATTTGTGTGCGTACGTTCACATTCTCAGTGTGACCCAACTTCAAAACTGTAATCTAAATTCACCATGGATTCATTTTGAAATACATATTTTTGATTAAGCTATAGCAACAATTTAATTTTTCAACACAGCAATTTTACAGTTTGCCATAGTCTGTGACTACGTCAAATATTTTTTTCTGTGTTTCACAATACCTACCAAGAACACAGTAAAGGGACAGCTATGTGATGGAAGTGTTGCACTCCTTTGTGGGAAAGCAAGAAGGGTGGCCGTCAAGATGGCAGTTTCTAAAATACCTACATATTTTAGCACCACGAGAAGAAAGTTCTGGAAAACCTCTGCACGATTATTCCTGTTTCATGTCTCTGCTTGGCGTGCCTCCCCCATATTTACGGGTAATCAGCTGCTGAGTCCTCGCCCTAAGACCTGCACTTTTGCAGATTTACCAGAGGCCCTAAAAGGCCTCTTTGCTGAAATGTGCCTCTTGACATGCCTCCAAACCCAGTGGTGGCCTGCAAAAATTCATTTATGATAGCCTTTCTTGCAACATTGTGAATCTGTTCCAGAAGCACACCTGAATTTGAGGTGGGTCCAAGGGTTAGCCACTGAGTGCATTCCATGGCGGCGCAGAAATCACCAAGCTGGAAATCGCACCAAGATAATGTGAGAATGTGAAAAAAATGTGAATGTGAAAATGGGAGCGTCACAAGGTGACTTCGGGGATGGGCTAGATGATGCCAGTGGAAATGGAAATGTGACTATTTACAAAAAAAAAAAAAAAACGTTTTTGTGGAAATCTGGCTGTTGGTGTGTCAGCTGCCCACAGGTATATAAGGGACACATATAAATATATATATAAGAGGGCAACACTGAGTCCCTGAGTCCCAGAGAACAACGGCCACCTCATTTTTGAATACAGTCTACGTGGCTGTGTGGAGCAGACGTCACACCTATGCAGGATCCATCCTGCTGGGGCTTAAAGTTTACTCAGGTGAAGCCTGTACGTCGTCTTTGAAGAAAGATTCTGAACAACAGAAGCTCTGAGGAGCCCTTGAGAGAAGACAAAAACAAACACCCAAAAAAATTAATCACAAATTGTTGTTATAGGACAATGCAGAATAAAACGAATTAAAAAAATAGCTTGTTTGTTTACATGGTCTGAGCTGTGTGCATGTCTAAATGCGCCTGAAGGCACAAAAGTGTGGTTTGACCTAGTTGAGAAGAGCTGCGTGCGTTTAATGAATCCTCAGAGGATTCATTTTTTCATTGCTCACTGAACAGCAAGGTTATGAGCATGTATATTTTCATTCTGGTTACATACATGCTTTCTGCACTAGCTGTGTATCACGGTCACAGATTAATGTCCGTATGGAGGACGTGCTATCGGTGAATGTCAGGGAGCAGAGACACAGAGAGAAGGCTTAGCTGAATCTCTAGAGGCTGCTCCAGTCATCGGCGAAACAGGGATCAAACCTGAGCTTTTGTCTACTTCAGGCACGCAATCATAAAAATATGGACCCAAATAAATGGGAGGATAAAAACGAGGGGAGAGAGGGAGGACGTATCAGGCTCTGAGCAGCAGAACAGAGGACTCTGCGGCACGCCTGTGATCTCGCGGTGAGCAGCGTCTCCTGCGGCGACGGGCCCGGGAGTCATTAACGCCTCATTGTTTACCGGCGCGACGTTTTTCTGTTGCGCTGCCAGAGAGCGGCCCCGTTGCCGCGGGAATGAAGCAGGGGGAGGCTGTGAGGCTGACAGACTGAGAGAACACCACTGCCCCCCCCCATACGTACAGACACCCCCCGCACCCCCCCCTCGCCCACCCACTCGCTGTCAGGTCACACGTGCAGAGGAGCGCTCCCCGCTGACCGCCCCGCGGACAGGCCGCGGTTTGGACGTCCTCCCCGCCGGCACCCCGCGCGGATCCCCCGCCGGGAGAGAACAGGCGCGTCGGTATACGGGGGCGGAGGCTGAAAGGCACAGACCTTTCAAACCCGGGCCTGAAAATGTCAGGCGCCGCATGGGGGGGGAGCCGTCATTTCCAGCGCTCTCTCTGAGACTCCGCGCCCAAGACGCTGCTGTGGAAACAAAAATAAAGCAGACATAAAGTGAATGGAATGCCTTGTGCCCAGCACTCATTGGACGCAATGAGGTGTCAGGGCCATTCAAGATGGCAATTTACATTTTTGCTTTGAATTTTTAACTGGCTGTACCAAACAACACCCTGCCTCTCACACAGACCCGACAGGTCTGATGTGAACAAAATGACGATCATGTCAATATGCATGCACAGTGTTTACGTCAGAAGCTAGAGCAGAAGCTCCTGAAATGTGAACACTGACAGCTAAATGCCGCTGTTCATCTACATCATTTTTCTTACACCTCCCATGGCCAATTTAGCCTCATTGATTCAGCCATTTAGCCATATGCAACATATATGATTAGCATCCAAGTGCAGGTTGACAGCAATACATTTTTACATGGGATTCAATTCACTCATTTGAGGAAGTTAAGAGCTTAATAATAAATTATTTGTTATATCAATCCATCTGAGCAGTGGGGAGGCAGAGTGGTGTGGTGGCAAAGAGCAGGGCTCGTAACTGAAAGGCTGCTGGTTCAATTCCCCGCAGGGGCACTGCTGTTGTACCCTTGGGTAAGGTAGATTAACACACAGTTGCCTCAATATCCAGCTGTATAAATGGATAAAACTGCAGGTTGCTCTGGTTGAGAGTGTCTGCTATATGGCAACAATGTAATGTAACTCTGGCATTATTAAAAAAACCCTAGATCTTAGGCAAAATGTTTAAAAAAATTAAGTAATAAATTTCAAAATGTCAGCATAAACTATTGTAATTTTCTAAATTTATATTGCATTTAAATTAAAACCCACTTGTATTCTTAAGACGGTAATTTACTGTTATGGTACAATCTAAAAAATATTAAGCTTGATAGAGAGTGTTGTGTTTTTGTTTTACCCTTGTTGTACTGTGACTTGCGCTGTGAATCAGGCCACAACCTTAAAGCAGGTCATCAGACGGCAGGTGTTTGCTGTCCCTTTACTCCACTTCCTCAGTGTTAGAGTAAGTTTGAGTTTCATCCACAATGAGCCCAACACCAGAAAAGTCATTAAGAACTTTAAAGTGGCTTCACGTCTGAGACAAAGACCAGATGCAGTGCATTGCAGAATTCATTACGGTTTCATAAGAAACACGGGGTATGTTTTAACCCACTAATAAGATGTGTGCTTTAATGCTTTGTGCTCTTTTGCAAGGGATCATTTTGAGGGAGCCACACTTCTATTACATGTGCAGGAATATGAAATGTGGTATTGCAGCCTGAGGACGCCTTTATTCTGTACTCAGCTCCTGAGCAATTTAATTGCAGCATATGAATGCTCTGCTAATTATCTAGAATTATGGCCTGGCAAAAGCATTTGCCAAAGGCTCGTCTGAATGCGAGAACAAGAGGTAGAACAGGTCTTGGAACTACATCTCACATTTTCGGATCCCCTTGAGAGTCATAATGCAGATCAGCAGTGAGTTCACCGGTTGGTCCTGCTCGTACTGGCGTCCTCCCTCTCATGATGTCACACACAGCTTGTGTCTGTTGTGGTGCCACCTTGTCCCACCATTCTCCATCACCCCCTGTCAGTTATCCATGGGTCAGGTGTTTAATGTAGCCAGTGGCTACAAAAAATTAAAGTGGCTACAGAAAATTATAACTGATAATAGTCATATAACTTCATTCATTATTAAGTTAATAATTCACAGACCATAGTGTTTCATGATGCTAAATGCCCTGAGCCTTTAAGCTGCATTGGACAAAACACCTGCTGAATAATGAAATAAGTAACTAGAAATGGAAGTTTGAGGACAAAATTTGAATTTGCTTAAAAAAGCCTAGCGTTGTAGTGGATAGTTGTTACAAGCTTTGATCAAGAGATGGTCTGTATCTGTGAACAATTTAGCAGCCCCTTTGTGAAGTCAGCTGCACATGAACATTCTATCCATGTTTGTAAATAGGAAATACTGTATTTTGATGTAAAATCGAATATATCACAACAAAGGTTTTAGGTATTGACACACACCATTGGCACAAGCAATGCAATCCCATGTTAGCTAAAAGTATTGAAAAGCTTCATAAGGGGAGCTGAAAACATGTGAGAGGAGCTACATACAGAAACTTGGATGGAATAAGAAGAAATCGGAACACTGATTTGAGTTTTTCAAGCAAATTTAATAATGACAAATAAAAATAGGTAAAACCAGCTCCCCTGATGGTTCTTCTCATTTCACTGGTACAAGCATTCACACTACAGATGTTCCCACAGCAGGATTCCCTGGCAAGAGTTATCTTCACAATTCCCGCAACTCTTTCTGGCATTCACAGCATCATTGCTACTCCTGATGATTCCCTGCTGCAAGGTGTCAGGGAGTCTGTGACGCCTGGCTATCCCAAACTGGCCTTCAAGACATCGCTTCTGCATCCTGAACATCTGACACCATCTGGACTCCATTTCTGTGATGCATTTCATGTTTGCTGTGAGGCGGCCTTTCATTTTGCACATCCCTCGCCAGAAATTTTGGGCTACTTGGCCAATTCTTATCTTGGGTGTTGCCAACTGCTTCCTGCTCTCCCTTCATTCTGTTCCCTTTGGAACAACAGTTTAGCTTTAATCGATCAGTATTGTAATGAGCCGGGTTCTTAAGGAAGAATGACGCTGCGCAGCGCTAAAATTTAGCTAACTAGCCATTTATTAAGCAACACAGAAAAAACACCACCCACGGGGGCAAAAAAAAAAAAAAGGAGGGGACGAACTAAAAGAGAACGTAAACACAGTCACGGTGGGTAGCTTTGTACAAGTGAAATGAATAGTTTGCAAAGCATGCTGGTCTATGCTTCGCCCACTTCCCCAACACATAACAGTATGTTACGCTAGTCAACAAAATGGAGGGCAGACCAGTGAGATTCTAATTGTTAGTATGGCAATAGACATGGGCATATTGCTGATTTATGATTATCTCATAGACCACAGCGTACTTAAGACATTTCTCCCCTATGTACCTGCAATATAGACTGAAATCCAGCACACAGACAAACTGTTCACTTTCTGTGAGAGAGAGATTAGGTCCATGAGTGTATGCATATGTCTGTATACATGTGTGTGCGCACATGTGCATGGGAGACTCGATGCATGTGTGTATATGTTTTTCTGCATGCATGTGTGTGTGTGTGTCTGTCTGTCTGTCCGTGAGAGAGAGAAATTAGGTCCATAAGCGTGTGCATATGTTTGCATACGTGTCCATGCATTTGTGAGTGTGCGTGTGTGTGTGTGTGCCCATACACAAACGTGCAAGTGTGTGCATGTGCACGTTTCTGTGCTTTTCATACAGTGAAGGCTGCAGCATGAGCATGCTTAGCTACCAACAGAACTGCTGGAGAGTGTCTCTGTAGAGGACAGTTTCATTAATTCTTCATGAGCTTCACTGTAAAACCAGGTTCTTTCTTACAGTGAGGGAACTCCTAAAAGAACGCGCACCCAGCCGTTGCTTGCATGTAGAGTTAAACCCACTTTTTTATGACACTCTGCTATCTGCACTAAGAAATAAACAGTTTATAAAAGGTGGTTACGACAGCAAGGTTATGTATTTGGAGGGATACCATTTTGGTGAATTAATCCACACACAGCCCCCGAAGATGGCGGGTTTATTTGATGTGAGGATTACCGCTGATGTAGGCCCTATAGACTGATGAAACACCACGCCTGAACATATGGAAGAAGCAACAACACATTCTGCCTACCCACTCAAAACAATATCCAATATTACACAAGGGCTCCTGAGTATCTGATCTCTAATTAGTTGCAACTCACCAAAACTCAAGAAGGTACCATTAATGGCGCAGCAGGGTGGAGGCACTGCCCGCATTTACATAAGATTCTGATTGCTGTTGTCATGGCGTTGGGCTGGAATTTGAGAGAGATGGGTTGCTATGCAACTCTGAGCCGAGAGATTCTGTGAATCAGCACTCCACGGTCCGGGAGGGGCATTCAGATATCCACCGTTAGAATATGCAGCCGAACCTCAATTACCAACAGCCACAGATATTACTTCATACTTTATTTCTTAATGAGTGTTTTCTCTCCAAGAACCCATATTCTTCCCCTCAGAGATGCTGCAAAGCGGCTGGCTTTTTTTTTTCAACAACCTTTCATCAACCTTTGCATCATTGGAGAACGCTTTGTCAAAAAGGAGTGTTTTACATTTTTAAACCCAACTCATTTGGGTCTCGGTCCTGTCTCATATGACTCAGTGTGCCGACTCCCCACCTCCCCACTGCCGTGACGCCCATTCCGGCTGTTCTCAAAAATGACCTTATCCCTCATTATTTCCTGCAGCCTTACTACATGAAATGCGGGCAGACACACTTCCTTTTACAAATTGATATGTATTGATTTTTGAGTGGAAGGCCAAGGTCTCCCCTCCCTTCATAATCCATGCAGAGCACCCAGGGCGTCAGCCGTCTCTTCTGCAGTATATTGTCTGCTAACTTTATGTTCTCTCATAAAGCCTCTGACTCGGTGCGCAGTGGGGGAAGAGGTGCTAATATTGTTCTTTGGTAAATTTCAGCACAGCCGAGGATGAATATGCGCTTATATGGCCAAGGGAAACAGGAGCCCCCCCTGGAACCCCCCCGACTCGCTTCCCGCTGCTCCTGTAAGAATGTCTCGCTTGTTCTCTCGCTGCTGGAGACATCCTGGAGAGGTGCGCTTCATCTGTGAAAGTAGCAGAGGTCACGCAACTACCCCCCCAGCCTAATTTATTACATCAAAAGGCTTTCACCCGGCACACTGCACCATTCAGCAATGGACTTGAATGGAAAGGGCCAATTTGGGGAGGAGTGGCGGTGTTCACAGGGGAGTTGGGCTGGGGGGGGGTCATGTCAAGTCATTCAGTGTTGATAACTGTAATGACCTGTATGGAACAGTGACCACAGCAGCAAATTGGTTTGCTAGCAGAAGATTTTGAAAATTATTTAATAATGAAAAAATAAAAACAGTAAAAACAGTTATGAACTTTAATTCCCTTGTATCATTTCAAACACAATTCTCACTTATTTTCATTTCAGCAGTTAATGATTACCATGTGGAATTAGTCCCCCTGTTGCATCTGAAAGCAAAGATGATTTCAGTGTGTTGAGAGGCCGGGTCAAGCAGCACAAAATGGCTGCAGATCAGTACCTAAAAGCGGCTGTTCCTCCCTGCGTCCTCTGGGTGGCAGCATTGCCTACTGCACGGACAGCCTTTTCGCTTGAACGGGATGATCTTCAGGGTGTCTGCTCCCTTCCCCCCCCGGCGTTCGCCTCACCCGCGGAAGCGCGACGCAGTGTGAACACGGCTAATCTCTTCGGTTTGACAGGTTCAGGGATCGATCTCGCGTGCTGTCGACATCTGGTCTCCCCCTGCTCCGCCGTTTGATAATGGAAGATTATAAAAGGCGCAAAGCGTTTGCAACGACGTGACACTTTAACATTGGAGCACATCAAAGCTGCACCTCACCAGAGCCGCAGCCAGTGGGAGATTGACACTGATGAACCGCAGTAGGAAGTTGGGGAGATAGCAGAAGGGCTGAACTCCTCATGTATACAGTGTATGTGAAACCTCCCCAGGTTCATGTCTAGACAGTGTAAGAATGCAGTCAAGGTGCTGCGCTTACTGAGGTGTGTGTGTGTGTGTGTGTGTGTGTGAGTGTGTGCGCGCCTGCACCCGCTTTGATACTGGCGTACATTTTGTACTCGGAGGCTTTCTCGAAAATTGAGTGGGATTAATACAGTTCTCCATCTGTGACAGGTGAAAAAACAGAGCTGCAGGTACACAGGGGAGAAATGAAGCCATATATTCGTCAGAGTCCCGAAGAGAAACTACAGCCATAAAGCCTTACTGATGATTCACTGATCACTCTCACTGGAATGACATATAGGGCCGAACCTGCGCTTGACTTACTCATCAATTCATGAGAGGAGAGAGGTCCCCTGTATTCAGATACATTTTGCGGCTTTAGATCAGGTGTGAATATTCTCCTTAGCTTAGCGTCACCATGCCTTTGCACATTATTCACTGAAATTGAACTGTCTGCTAAGAGTTATGTAAGGGTGTTTTGATGCTGATATTGGGAAGGGATTTTTTTTTTCTAAAGTTCTTTGAAATACCAGGACTTCTGAGAAAAATCCATCCGTTACAGAACACTTGCGGGGCCTTCAAAGAGCTGTTCGCCCTTGGTGGAGTGGTGGTCCGTGCGGCTGCTGGCAGGCTGTTCGCAGGCCGCAAACACGATGATGGAGAGGCATACCATCCAGAAGGATGGACCCGCAAGGGACACCTGAACTGCTGGGCCTTTTGGGAAGACCGCTAGAGGTTCAGTAAACTTGATGCAGATTTAGTGACTGAATACTATGGGAGCAAGATGTTCCTGCACTGTAAGAGTCACTGCCCCACCCCCACCCCCAGTCCTCACAGACGCCACTGTTGTGTTCACTGAGACCCCTTCTCAGTTAATTATCATTCAGTACTCAGTTGTTTGTGCCTTATATGCCACTGTTTTTATGTTGCGTTTTCTGAGCTAGAGGGCCACCGTAGGGGTGTCCGAGGCGGAAGGAAGGAGAATGAAAAACGAAAAGTAAACGCAGCACTCGCCTAAACCTAACATCGGTTTCCTCGTTCTTTAAATATAACAATTGGCGATGAAGATGGCTGATTCTGTACCTAGCTTGTCCCTGCCGCCTCCGGATCCGCTCCTGCCTCTTCCTGGTGATCCTGTCGTCCCTTGGGGTCAATGGAAAACATTGTTTAAAACGTACCTCCTAGCCATCGGAATGGATGGTGTTGCTAGTGTGAGGAAGCAAGCTAGCCTTCTGCACTTACTGGGGGCGGAGGGGCGCCAAATGATCAATGCTCTCTGAGCCGCGGACACTTACAACGCAGCGATAATGGCTTTGGGCGGACTTTAGTCAGGGCTTATTCTTTAAATTTAACAGCCACCCCCCCACCTTCTTGCCCTCTCCCAGCTGCAGTGCACTCCATACAGATATTGCAGGCATGCTAACACAGAAACTGCGATAAAGCTGCTGTGTATCTCTTTGGAACTGCCACCATCACTAGGTCTCTGTGAGTCAATGGCAAAATAACTGCATCTCTTTTTTGTCTTCTCCAGGACCCTAGAGTCGACGCCAAAGCCACGGTGGGAGGAGAGCCAGTGCTCTGACGTTTGAGATTTGCATGTGTTGATATCAGTGTGAAAAGCCAAGAATGGAACTCACACCCAGAGTGTTACTCAGAGACGTCAAGCCAAAGTGGAGCCCAGCTGAACTTATTATGGGTCCAGGAACATTTTCACATCAACATTTCTTGAGAGAGAAGACAGTATGTCCACAGACTATGACACACCACAAAACGCTTCCAGGACACTGCTACTATGGGGTTTACAATAAAATATGGTACCGTAAATCCTAATTCTGTCCAATATGCCATGTTAAGCAATAACTACTTGAACTCTTTCAGTAAGCAAATTAGTACACGCAGTGATGGCTGTGCTGAGAGCAAAACAGATATCCTCACATGGCAAACTGCTGATGTTTTAACAACCAGCAGGACACAGCCTGGGCCCTGGTGATTATATTAGCACCTGACATCATTAGCAGCTACAGTAGATCTAACCCAACGCCATGTGTAATTTATTCCCTCCACACATTAACCCTTTGCAGGATAAAGCCACAGTAGGTAGCGTTGCATAGTGGGTAAGGAGCAGGACTTGTAACCGAAAGGTTGCCGGTTCAATTCCCCACTAGGGCACTGCTGCTGTACCCTTGGGCAAGGTACTTAACCCACAATTGCCTTGTAATTATCCAGCTGTATAAATGGTTAACATTGTAAAGAACTGTAACCTATGTAAGTCATTCAGGATAAGAGCATCTGCTAAGCAATGTAAGATAATGTGCATGAATGCCTTTCCACTCAGTGGGTTATGCCTGCGCTTTTAGGTCTCTGTGTGGAGGGGATGTAGTCAGAGCAAAAGCAGGCTGGCTCTTTGTGGAAGGTGCGGTGATGTTTTCGGCAGCAATGCCACACAGGATTTCAGCCTGAGTCTCTGGGTCAAGGTCAGTCAGCCCCCCCTTTGCTCTCACGGAGGGTGTTCCAAGCAAGGCGTGAATCCACATGCCCTGTGTTGACCTGTAAGAGAAGGCTGGAGATTACTGTGACGAACCTGTCACAAATGACCGCAGGGGGAGGGCGGACCCTCTCCTGTAACAAAGGAGACAGCTGGAATTCTGAGTCTCCTCCATGACAGAACCCCAGGTTTGGGCTTGACATCAAAAATCTGAACAGTCAAGCATCATATTGAACTATGAATTTCAAAGTGAGCTATAACATCTTGAACTTGTGGACAACTTTAGTGCTGTATATGACTTGTGAATAAGCGAGCTAAAATCAAAGCCTTGAGGACAAATCTATAAGGAACAGATTTTTTTCTTCAGTCAGCAAATGTTTTTTGTCCCATTCTGTGGGGCTATGGAGCAGTGATGGAATCCACAATAACTTATTAGTTATGCAACAGAATTCTTAAAAGCCAGTCTCATTTTGTAATGACGGTGAAAGCTTTGACAGCGACACAGGCTGGGGGAGGGGTGTCACACTAAGTGTCAAAAAGGCTTTTATTCGAAGGATCCAGAGCACACACATTATCATGTACACATAATATGGAGGACTTCTGTATGGCACTTGAGTCTGAATCCTGTGACAGTTAAAAAGCAGGTAAGACACAGCTCATGATAAGAACACGGTTACTTCACAGTGAGCACGCATACACGGAAGCATACATGCACGCACGCGCATCCATGCACCCAGACTCTGTCTCATTAGTTTTCAAATCTGGCTGGAATAGATTTATACATTTTAATCCTTTGATCTCAAAGTCTTGATTTCTCAGCGATGCTGTGCTCAGAAAACGCCTGGAGCTACATAAGAGCTCTATTATTTATCACTCTGTATCACGAGGCTCAGCCATAGAGAAAGAGAGGGAGTGAGAGAGAGAGAGAGAGAGAGAAAGAAAAGAAAAAGTTTTCATCACAGTTGGTTATGGAAGAGGGCTGTAATCTACCTCCACAGAGTGAAAGCCAGGAGATGTGCATGGTAATGCAAGTCCGTATCTGTTTCCCACTAATGCATTAATGCACTATAGTGTATTAATGCACTCACACACTAATACATTACTCCTCTATTTCTGCATCATGGTTGTACAGCACTGCAGTGTTTTTTATTGCTATTGTCATTCTTCTGTTAATTTGTGGCAGCTTTAGAACTATAAGTTTAGGCAGTTTATTTCAGGGGTCATAATTATCTAGGGACACCTGTGGATCATTGTATCTTTATGAACACAGATAGAAATACTCCTGGACTTTGGAGGGTTCAACAGAAGTCAACAGACCTTTCTGGAGGAATAAGATAGCCAAATGTGAATATTATATTTTATATAAATGGGATTAAATTACAGATTTCTAAAGCGCATAATGAGAATTCATTTGTAAAGAAAATTTTGAATGACCTCTTCTTCAGTGCTATATCATCACTCAGCTTTCTGCTCTTATTAATTTTGGTTCACAATGTTTCTTTCCAAAGAAAATGTGTAATAAATGGGTAATACTGAAAAGGCTGTAGACTCAGCCTGTAATCAGCTGAATACTGCCTGCAATGAACACATATGTACAGCAGACAAATTTCTGTTCATGTAAAAATGGTGTTTACATAAGATCTGATACAAGGATACAAGGATGTGATTGTACTGTTATGTTAATTTCTTAAGCCTCTTGACTGATTAAAACATGTATATAGCCAATATATTGACTTCCAGACACGGTTTTACAACCAACTTCAAATTTACTGGCTGGTCAATGCCAGAACCTAGAAGCAACCTTTAAATTAAAAACTAAACACGAAATAACAAACAGCCAGAAGCCATTTAATTGATGAGATTTCAACCTCACCTTATAAGTGTTTTATCACATACTGCACTCCAATCTTAATTACATGCATTCTGGACCGTAATTCAAAAGCTAATAAATCTATCTGCTAGCCAGTGTTTCTGAGAACGCAACTCGATCTGGAAAACATGTCAGGGACCAGACTGACTCCCAAATAAACTTGGACCATGCATGCAGACGTCTCACATAATTGCGTTTTTCTCAGTCTTTCTTTGACTTTTCAGTAACAATGCATCATACGCCTCAGGATGAAATGCATTGGCTTGATGCACAAAAACCCCTGTATTGTATGGATCTCCTTTGCATTCCGTTGACCTTGCGCACACTTCCCGTCCGCACATCCCTTGTTTCCCACAATGAGGAGCGTTACGGAACGTGCCCTCAGACACTCCTTTGTGAGACAGAAAGAAGAGCCGGCACTATAATTAGATAATTGGCCCCTTCTGCTTCTTGCCATGGAAACCACTCAGCTGAAAATCCCTTTGCCCTGGCTACCATGCAGGTGTTCTCCCATGGCTGAACCAGCATAAACAAATGGACACAGAAGGAAAAAAAAAAAGAAAGATCTTCACATACGTTTGTTTTTCGCAGGCGATGTATTCTCGGTTTTGTGGCACGTCCCGTAAGAGGAAATCATTTTCGGGCGCCTTATTTGCTGTGATGGCTTACTCAGAGAAGTCACAGAAGAAATGATCTAATTTCTACGATCATATCATTTTATCGTCACATCTTCCGATTATAGAAAATGAATTACCACTTTCTTCAAATCCCATCCTTCATGGCCCTCTAAGCTGATTTTGCAAATATGACAGTAAACGTATTGAGCTATTCCAAAAGTTATGTGCAAAGACTGAGCTTCCGCAGGGGTTTGAGTCTGCCAATTGCTTTTATAATGTTGACAAAATTAATAGTAGTCAAATTCATCCCAAATCTATCCAGTTTACCAGGTTCCTAAAATAACTAAGTTTGAGGAACCTGTAGGAGGTCAAATCAAATAAAGTTAAAGATCACCAGACAAGGTTATTTTGATTCATTCAGGAAATTAAAAAGTCATATCTGAAAGGCAGTATCATATTTTAATATGATAGTCTAAAAAAAGCACTTTCATTTAATTTATATGGGATAACGCTGAACTTACAGAAGGACTTTTCTGCAAGAGCCATTGCACACTCAATGGTATAATACTCAAAAAAATAGCAATGGCAACAGTTAGTATTTCACCGGACTCTCAAATTATGCTGAAGCTTTGAAGTCTGTCTGATCTTAACACTCCAACACTGAGTTCCCTCTCCCTGTCCCCAAGGCAAGGAAAGACAGCTTTAGTGTTGCCAGGAAATTTAAAAGCTTTTCCCATTGTAACTAGGTTCAGGAAGGTTGTCATCATCTCTGCTCTTATATGAAGATAGAACTGTATCCCTTGATGTAAAATACAACTACATTTTGTTTTCAGATATTTCTGATCATATTCAAATGTAATACATTTTAATAGGTATAAAGTTTTATATTGCTCTCAGTTTACACTTGAGCATGTCACGTGCCATTCAATGAGGGTCACAGGTTACATAGATGACAAGCAGTTATAGGATATTTCCCCTTTCAAGTGGCTCTTGTGCTCCATTGTAATGCAAGTTTAAAGCATTAAAAGCATTGAAATTCTAGGGGACCCAAGTACCCATAAACTGTGCTTCACTCTGAACTGTCATTTAGTAGTCATTCACCTGTTCAATAACTACACTTAAAAGTTCCTACCATAACCACATATGGATAATTTCCATGTGGAAATGCTGGTTTAAAATACACTGAAAAACCACTTAAACTCCATATGAGCAAAGGCAAGAAGGAATCAGGGTAAATCAATATACAAACTGTTAACCTATTACACTGTACAGGTTTGTTACTCATTTCAAGGCTTGTTTAGCTTCTTTTCAATTGCTGCTTCAGAGATAGGTTGTCTGAGGACAGTTGAAGCTATACACTTGTCAAAAAATGGACCATACAACAGTGTGCAGTAAGGATGTCAGCTAATACATACCTATCTGGAATAGAATGTTGCTATACAAAATGTCTCAGCTTTCTATTGTGATCTAAACAACTTGATCAAGATGATGGTGATCGGGTGAATTATAAATGCAATAGGACATACGGTAATAGTGTCGTACTATGTTTGAATAGAGTGTTTCTTTCATCACAGAAGACAGAAGTATTCTTCATCATTGGACACGGACTTCAGTTTACACCCAAACAAACATGAACGATTACTTCATTTTTTTTTTTTTTTCCTTTCGAGTGAGCAACAACATCCAGTGAATTAATGCCGGCCCACCATGATTCAAATGTCAAGAATATTAATCAATGACTAATTCTCACTGAATTAATAACATTGCATAACCTATATGCGCCTGGTGCTTGTCAATAAAAATAATGTTGCTCATGGAAGCTCTTCTTGCAAAAAGGAATTAGGAGAGGTGTTGAAATCCCAGAAGAAGCGATAGTCATTCAAGGTGAGACTGAAAAGTGTTAAAGAGAGCTGGATCTTCTCAGCCATGTTAACCAGTTATATAATTTGTTTTGAAAGAAAGATGAAGGACAAACATTTTGAAAGACTGCAGTCTTTACTCAATCCTCTTATCCACCCATAATGCACTCTGAGTAACAAAGCAGAAGCTAGTATGGGGCCTTTCCCCCCCTGTTTCTCATATTCAAACATTTCAAATATACTGTATAAATATTTTTCATCTTACCCTTACAGTCCATGGTTATTACTAATTATTATTATAACTATTAATAATGATTTATTAAGGTTAATTAATACATTTGGAATAATGCTGTGATAAAGCATCAAAGGATCAAGTCATTACAAAATGTCGCCTATGAGTCTGCATTCATTCCAGGTGCAGTTTACATTGAATATTACTGTTTTTAACTTCACCCATAACCATGTTTTTATGAAGCTTCATTATGCATGGGGTAAATGAAACACTCAATCCCAAAAACACAGCAACGCAATCAAAGCCAATCTGCACAGTCATTTCGCTGATTGAGATGCTGCACTCTGTATTTAGGGAGCATTTCATGAGGACCTTTTTTCAAATCAATAGGATGCTATTAGGTTGCCAGGTAAAACTAGCGTTGCAGCTGGAATTGGTGACTTCAAGAGATAAGCTGTTGCTAAGCAATGAGGCTACGTTAGTGCAGTTTCCATGGCTCTTACACTGACATTACAGTTAAAAAAAAAGTAATAATTATGAGGATATCCATTGAAAAAATGCTGGATTGCTTTGTTTCTCTCAACCATCATATTCAAAAATATACAGAAAAAGGAAGTGCTTGCTTTACAAATGCAAAGATTGAAAAACCTCATCTCTGAAAAGTATCTTCTTCCTCCTTCCTTCCAAATTATTACAAATAATAATGATTTTGTACTATGGATATATGTATATCCATAGTACAAGTAATAATTTGCGTTTACTATGGATATATACATATATATTGAATGTAAACTGCACCTGGAATGAATGCAGACTCACAGCCGACATTTTATAATGACTTGATCCTATACAAATACACTATATGGACAAAAGTATTTGGTCACACCTGTTTTTCAGGGTTTGGGCTAGGCCCCTTATCTCCAGTCAAGGGCAATCTTAATGCTTCGGCATACCAAGACATTTTGGACAATGCTATGCTTCCCACTAACAAGTACTATAAAGACATGGTTTGATGAGTTCGGTGTGGAAGAACTTGACTGGCCCGCACAGAGCCCTGACCTCAACCCCATCGAGCACCTTTGGGATGAACTGGAATGGAGATTGTGAGCCAGGCCTTCTCGTCCAACATCAGTGCCTGACCTCATAAATGCTCTACAGAATGAATGGGCACAAATCCCCAGAGAAACACTCCAAAATCTTGTGGAAATCCTTCCAAGAAGAGTGGAAGCTGTTATAGCTGCAAAAGGGGGACCAACTCCATATTAAAGTATATGTATTTGAATACAATGTCATTACAATGTAATGGTCAGGCGTCCGAATACTTTTGTCCATATAGTGTATATACATATTTATTTATTTGTTTTTCCCTCGTTTTGACATGAATGGATTGTGGTTTCTCCTGCACTCATCCACTTTATTCAATACATGAAAGCAGACCAAAAGCCAAATATCAGTGAGTTCATTAGAGAACCTGAGATACTGGTTCTGGTGCACTGAACATTTAGCACATTTTTCTGTGTGAGCGAGGGTCAAACTGCAAAGTTTTAAGTTCGCCACAAGGCAATTATCACTTTGAGGCAGATTTCATCCGCGCTGTGCCAATATGAATATGACCCCTCATATCCATCTCAAATTCTGAAGTGCGATTTTGGTACAAGGAAGTCTGAGTCTGTCGATTGAATCACGACACCACAGCAAATGCCCATGCTCAATCTGAAATCCCAGTTTAAAGTTTTTGCTTTGAACAAATTTTTTTAAAAGAAAGTCATTTTTCCCATCTGTCAGATGGTGTCAAGCAGCTAAAGGAAGCATACTTTTCAGCAAATATAGTGCACAGGCCACATCACGGATAATAGGCATGATATGAACATCGCAGGTGAATCACAAATCTCCTCAATAAGAGGAGACATGATATACACTCCAGCCATTCATACCCAGTTAGGTCACGTTTTTGCACATGGTACACTGTGTTCATGTGCAAATTCAGTGGTGCGTTCACTGAAGTCATAAATCTGAAACATTGAAATGCAACGCTTGGAACACGGGCTCGGCGACAAGCAATATCTCCTCCACTCAGGGCCAAATTGATGTATTTCATCAGACAGTTATTACAAAAAGGAACATTTATGAAAGCACTGAGATATATTTGTTCTGTTCCTTAGGACAAAATGTAAACCAGTGCTGTGGACGGTATAAAATCGTAATCCGACCATTAGTGACAACTCTGACGTGGTCATGAGAGTGATTGACGCTGCTCTGACACACTCCTTATTCATGAGCGGTGCTATATTCATACAGCTTATCATATCAAATCTTGAAAGCAGTTTCGTATGTTTATGACTTAAAATAGCTGCTGGCTGTAAAAAAAAATTACCTTGCCTGGCAGGACGTCAGGAATACTCCTGGCAAGGAAACTGAAATAAACTTTCAGTGGACTCTATTAACTGAACTGTGGCATGTTGAACTGCTCACAGTGCTTGTCAAAGATGTGCTGAAATGATTGTCCAAACCATTAAATATATGGGACTACTTTGTTATCTTTACAATGCATCAGCTGAAACAAATAAATACTGCAGTAACTACTTTGGCAGTCAATTGAATCAACCACTTCTGTACTTAAGTGTTTTTCTCTTCATTTATTTATTTTAATTACTTTTGTTTTTGGGTGTATAGGCAAAACCTCTTCATACTTTGGTGAATTGACCCCCAGTTTTTAATGAGGTGACCTGGTTATTTCCATTATTTTCAAACTTGGTTTCTAATCAGAAGTATTGCTTTAAAGTGATCCAAACTGAAGAGGCCTGCAATTTCAAGTACAGTGAGCTCAGATAACATCCTGTTTTTCATACTGAATCCTGTGCAAGACATGGCATAACATTGTCAGTTTGTTTCTTTAATTTTTGTGACAATGGTAAGTGCAGAATAAAGTGTATTTATTCAGGTTCAGAGCCTAAATGGCATGCAATCAGAAACTAGCTGCATGTTTTAAAACTGTACCCGTGTTACATTTTTCTTGTCTTTGACTGACATTCACTAAGGAGCAACTTCAGTTCACCAGGTTCACACAGATTAGCACTGTCAGAATCCTTTAATTATGGTGAGCGTGGTAATTTGATCCTTTGAGTGTAATGCCTTAAATGGCCATTTCTACTTCTCACATGGCTGGGAGACGCTAGAAACATCCAAATATTCAAACGGGGAGTCCTCTCAGTCACTACCCTCTCAACTGTGTCAGCTTTGAAAATAAATAATTCGGGCTGCAGATCAAAATGAGATTGCTGCCGCAGCGTTATGCCGTGCCTCTTTAAATTAAGCATGTGATGAAATATGACCCATCTGTGCGTGTTCTTCCCCTGTCTGTACGCATTTCCTCTGGGTGCTCCTGTTTCCTCCCTCAGCCCAAAGACAGGCTGCCTAGGTTAATTGCCATCTCCAAATTATCACCTACGTGTGACTGTGTGTGCCCTGTAGAGGCCTGGCTCCTTTCCAGTGTGTAGATTCCTTCTGGTGTTCTGAGCCTGGGAGGTTCAGCTCACTGCCCTCTATAGGACACTTTAGGTACTGCAGATGGATGAGAAGATGGTATACTGTATGAATATGATCACTTGCAATGTGTAAACAACCTCACAGTGAAAAAACATTTCAGTCTTATTCGGTACTCATTTCTGGTGGTGAAACTGCCAGTCTCATTCCCTGATAAAAATAAAGTCACAGGAAGTCTTCAGAAAGGCTGCTATCAAGACTGACCTTGTTTCTACGGTAACAACCTTTAAAACTAATTAAGCTTCTCTGTGAGGCAAACCCAATTCTGTACTGTTACAAATTCACTGAATAGGAGTTCATTACCTTGCGCCCGCTACTGTGGTGCAAAGACAATACAGATTTCCAGGAACTGGTACATTCTCATGCCAACATAAGCAAATAGAACATTTTTTTGCCACATATGTTGGATATACCTGTTAGACCATTGCAAATCACTTCACTACATGCAGTCATTGATTCATATATTAAAAAATGGTCTCTATCCACATATGGAATTACCATATGCTGCTGATAGCGGTCTATGATGCAGCACATCAGTATAAACTATAAGTATTGTACACAGGGTATATAGGTAGCATTGCTACTTGAAATTTGGGTATGGCTTTAATTTTACATTTATATTTATGTATTTAGCAGAATTGTGACTCTTCCATCATGCAAACTCACATGTTCCTGCAAATTTGAAATATCTGCATTATGAGACCGTGTCATGTATAATATAGTCCCTCCAGGAAAAAAAATGCTGTTTTAGAATAAGTGAGTGTGATTTTTCTGGAATGACAGGGTATTACAGAACAAGTCACTGGCCTGCTGCATAGACATGACTATGAATAACACTGAGTGGAAGGAAAAAACTGTACCGTGCCCATCAACATGCGTATACCATAATGCAAATGGTATATCATATTTTATCACTGAGTGAAAAACGGTTCACCTATGCGCATGAATGGATGTATGTGTGCGCCCGCAGATTCAAAGTGCAGTTTGGTTTTCAAAACAAAATATGGGGCCAGGAGCTCTCTCTGTGGTTGCCAAGCAACCTGCTCTATTGTTTTAAACATGTTGGGTAGAACTGGCAAACAGCTGTCAAAGCCTAAACTAGGACCTGCATTATCAGCCTTAACCCACGGATAGCCGAGTTAGGGGGAATGGAAGCAAAATAATTGCACCACAGAACCGACGACAACCATGACTGATATATGATTCTATTTTTAACCCCCCCCCCCCCCCCCCCCCCCCACACACACACACACACACACACACACACAACAAATGATTCATACAATTGTATGTGGAGTATGTTAGCTAACAATATGAGCCATTAATCCATGATAATGCAAAATCTTATTTGCCTGAGGCACTCCAAATCCACTCTGAAAATTGGTGATTGCTAACCTCAAGTGTTCTTGCACTGAAGTTACACCAAAGCAGGCAGACAGCAAGGGCTGCATCTGCAGAGTTTGGTTTATGAAAATAAGTTTCCTTTCATGTCTACTTTAAGGAGAAAGGTTTATGTTTTGCAGTAAAATGAAACACTGTGTTAGCTTCTGAAAGCTAGGTCACGTTGAGCTTTTACTGAATCATTCTGAAAAGCAACCTTTTGCATTGCTGGTCTTCATCCAGGGTGTAAGGTTGCACTTATCTATAAACATTGCAGATTGCTTCAGATTTTAATACCTTTGCATAGGGCAAGGTCATAAATGTTAAAGCTTGCTATGTTAGCAATGCTTGAATGCATTATCACATGACTATTTTGTAGACATGTTTCTGCCTTGCTGAAAAAAAAAATGATCCTGGCCATCACTGGAGTCCAAAATCATCCTGGAATGAGAGGTCCTCCTTCATTTGAAATCTCCATTGTTGTTTGAATTCCACTGAAAATGTAATTAGTCGTCTGAACTGGAATGATACATTTACTCCAACAAAGTATTTGGATGCAACAGACCCCAGAGATTTCTTTTATCTCTAATGAGATATGTGTGTGTGTGTGTGTGTGTGTGTGTGTGTGTGTGTGTGTGTGTGTGTGTGTGCGTGTGTGTGTGTGTGTGTGTGTGCGTGTGTGTGTGTGTGTGTGCATGTGGGCACACGTGCATGCATGAATTCTGTTTGAACTTCAGTATGTATTTGAAGATGAAATCTGAACTACAATGAGACACAATGAGGTATTCTGACTGTTATGAAATTTGAAATTAATTAAATTCTGCAGTCATGTGGTCAGCCACACAAATATCAAAGCGTTGTACATTAACATATGTTCTTGATGAAATGTGACATTGTTCTTGGGCTAACCTCTGACAACCAAGTGTCTGACCTCTTTAGGACCACTGTCAGTGTGAAGCAGAAGTGTTTCAGGGGTGAAGATACAGTGGAAAAAAACTTGTTATATTGGTGAGGACACTATCCAGATGCATTGTGGGTGGCACAGAAAACACTGGGGGAACAGAGCAGGCCATTTGAAACACCCCAGCCACTACACAGATGCTTTCATGTTCAGGGCATTGTGGGATATTCAGGATAAGCATGATTTCCTCAGCTGAGAAGCTGATTACTGCTAACAGTAATCAAACCCGCTAGGCATTGGTTTCTGGAGGACCGACTTCCTGCATAATGATGCCAACAACCTGGATGGCATAGAGACTCAAAACAATGGTGTGTGTAAGTGCATTAATACTTGTTGAGATGTTTACAATCACTTACAATCATCCTTACTTTTGGAGTATCTGTGGACAAAAGTTACTGAACAACCAGTATTTTTGAAACGTTCATATGAGAAGGGGTTTTGGAAAAAATACATTAAAGGAAAATTTGGGAAATACTGTATAAGTAATCATACAAAAAAGATGGAATATAAATTAGTGATTCTTTTTGATTATAAAATTAGTGCCTCGTAAAAAAAGCACAGTATGTGGCCACCCACTTAATGTATGCAACTCTGAATTATTCTGCTGGAGTGCTGCTGAAACCTTTGATAAAATAACAAGGATATTAAAGCAACCTCCTTTAATATGTAACACTGTCATCTTTCTCCTTTCCTTTCCCTTCATAAATTAGACATGTTGATCAAAATTCTGGAAGAAGTTAGCCATGCCCATACATTAGGGTTTATTGTTACTTGATAGATTGATTGTGTCTTACAAATCCAGTGCAGCATTTACCTACACAACAATCATCTTGCCTCTTTTTGAAACTGGAACAAACCTCTTGTAACACCTAAAACGTATGACTCTGGTTATTAGAGAAGTCACAGATACCACAGTCCATGAATAAGCTGCCCCTGGGTTGTATACATTGATTTAAAATTCTACAGCTGGGCAGTCCAGTGATTCAGTTGATCATTTTTGAACAAATCAGAGAGCCAATCCATCTGTGGGAAAATGCCGGCTGATAAGCCTGCTTCTCACGAAGAACCCCATAAACAGGAAGCCCCAGGAAGTCTTTCAAGAGGGATGGAGAGGATGTCATAGATTTCATGATCAATACAGGTTTCACAACTGCATTATGGAGCATGTAAGCCAAAGAAGTGTGTGAGGTTACACAGGATTAAATATATTTTAATACTTTTTTCATAGACGTATTGAAATATATTTGATAAGCAAGAAGGCCCCACTAATACATATTCAGAGTTTTTTTTATAGTTAGAGATATGCTTTTTAATAATTCACTGTCATTTCCTAAACTGAGCACTCACCCAGTAGTCCTAAGTCAGAGACAGTTTTAAGTAAGACATATTATTTGAGTTTACCCAATCTTGTGTGCAGAGGATATTTCCATCCTTGCAGTGTTGGCTGTTTTAAATTCTGAAGAAGTGTACTATCCTGCAGCACTACCCACAATATAAATCATGGTTGGTGTCAGCCTGGAGGTCATTCAAGTCCTGCTTTGACAGACTGTAAAGGGAGCAGTACATTTAGATAGCCTCAGAGTAAATAGGGGATGGCAGCATTTGAGATATTAAGGAAATATGCTGGATAGAACTGGTACACAAACTGGGGCTTAGTATCAGTTTAACCATGTGCAAACCAGGCGGTCAGACCAGCTGTTCGAGTGCTGTTATCTGCGATGGCTAGGGCATCTCTCTAGAAATCCTGCCTCTTGCAATGGCAGGCCTCACTACTACACTCTACCAGTATTTTCCACAGACATACTCCACAAGAGTGCACTCAGCTAATTCCCACGGGTGTGCTGCTCCATCTTGGATTTTGAAACTGTAACATTCTTGTCCCTAACTCCCTAACTACTTTTTGTCCAGACCACTGCTACACACGACCCAGTACTACACAAATGTGTCATTTCTCTCTGCCCATAATCAGTGCTATACATATGCACCAAAAATGTAGCATGAATTAATGAGAATGCATTAATGAGCTTTTCAACATTTAATTGCAAGTCACAACTGCACAGTAGACCAGCAAAGTGACCTCTGATTAAAAATAACTCATGGATTCATTTGAACAGAGCACAACACAGAATTTCAACATAGAAGTCACATGACCATGAAATTTCAGCATATTGTGAGCAGAAAACAAGGAATGCAGTTTTTAATCAATTTTAGAAGCCTATTAAATATTTAAGTGTTGCATACCCGTGACCATTCCTGGTACATGTTTTGGTGACTGCTTTTTCCTTGAGCAATTTTAAATAAAATGCCATAATCATGCTCAGTAATGGCATCTAGCTAACTCTGAATGACTGAATTTTTCATGTTTTTTTTTTTAGAAAAGGTGGTGAATCATAACCTCTAACTATGAGTAACAGGAGACTAAAAACCCAGGCTTGATTAAAACTGCCTCTTGCTGCAGTGCCATCTTCACAATAATTGGAGGGTCGCATTCATTGTAATGATGGTGAATCACAGGAATGCTTCTTTGAAAAGTGAAATTCCTCCTTAATGTGAACAATTCAGCGTACCCTATCTGTGGTGCTGATGTTCAGATAATTATGCGCTCTGATATGCCTTAGTGGCTGCCACCTGTACCATGCTCATCTGGAGAGAGGATTGAAAACAGGGTGGCATTCACAGTGGTTGATCATGAATAGTGAGATTCCTGGATTGTCTCCAACCAGATGGATTGCATCACCCTTTACAATGTACAGAATGGTTGCATATTTCTTAAATTGCTGGTTACGCCTAACCCCAACTTCAGTCAATCATTGAAAGATTTCTGAATGTAATAGTAAACTGTAGTACTAAACCTGTCAATACTGTCATTTCCATTTAAAAGCTTTTTTGACAAGATTGTCTTCATTATTGCAAGAATCATGAAACATGAAGGGATTTTTTTTAATTGCCAGATCATAATTTAATACCTACCATAGTTTCCCCTATAATAACCATAATTAAAACACTTCTAAATATTTTCTAAGCTATCGATTACATTTTAAGAGAATATGTAGTGTAATTAATAATATTAAAACAGAGCATTGCTGCTGAACACACAAATGCTAGTTAGTTTGGCTGATAAGTATATATTTTAACTAAGCCTTGTCAGGAGTATTTGTATTCTAATATTCTCTCTGGACACCCTCATTGGCCATATGATCACGATTCAGGAAGCATCTGAATTCAAATTTCATATATTCATTACATGATCAAACAAAGGAAATCCAACAAAAAACAAAATCTCAGACAACATAATGAGCATACCCATCATGGGCTGTTGAATGGAGAAAGGGATCATTCCCATCTTGCAGACGTGAATGGTAAGAGTCTTTCATAAAACACAAGTCGTTATCTAATCATTAAACACTGAACTTAATGTTTATTTGCAGCTAGTTGCACATTGTTTGTGCAGAGTGAAATGTTTATCAGCTCTTCCCCTGGATATGAGAAATACAGAATATGGCAGCCAATTTGGAAATATGTCTGATTCACTCGAAAGAATGATGTGTTTAACTCGAAGTCTTAAAACATGTGGAGAAACATAAGCTATTGGAACAGTGTGCACATTTCAAACTTGACGACAACTGATTCAATGCTGAAAAATACTGCAAAAGAGACCTTTACAAAGTCTGACCAACATTTGTTCATTCAGAAAGATCATGCTTCATGTTTGAACATGTGCTACCTAGATGAAGTGGTCCCCTCCTCAACATTTTCAATGAGTGATATTTTGCTCCTTTCTGTATAACTGTAATGTATTCTACTTGTACTGCGTGAGTTCTAGGACATTCTGGGTAGCTTTACCTCCTTCCTTCCTTCATAGTTGGCTCTTCTGAAGGGAGAAAGTTAACCTGAATGGGACTTAAATTAAGGATAAATGAAATGGTGTAAAAGTATTTAATTAGCTATATGTTGTGTACTGCATGGCTGAGTGATGGTAGGAGCAGTTCAATTTTGAAGTGAGTGGTACATAGCAAAAGGCAATGAATGTGCAAGCACAATCTTTTGACGGAGTCACTGGGATGCTGTGTGTTATCCTGTATACGGCGTCCTCTCGAAAGGTATACAACTGCAAGGCAGCATACTAAACACACAAAATTCATGTTTAATTTCTTGCACAGCATACCCCTGATGTTCTGCTGTGCCTGATGGCAAGCTGTCTATCTCGTTCCCGCACTCCTAGGAGGTGGTGTCTGTGGAACCGTCTTCATTGAAACTGCATCCCCTGTGAATTACCAGGGATGCTTATTTCCATAGCAACAAACACAGGGCTCTTTTTTTTTTCTTGAAGGCAGCTTGTGTTCTACTTTGAAACAAGCCGTACACGAGCCTCACATTTACATATGTCGGTTTGATCAGAAGCGCCGAGCAGAGTTAAAACCCTCTTTGACACTGAGCTCACTTTTGAAGACGAGTATTCTCCTTTCCACACGCCTTTATGTTTCATTGGCAAAGGACACAGCTGCTCATAATGAGGTATACTTTTAAGAATGTTTAGTTTTTTTCCAAGCCAGTCCAGAGGTCTAGATTGTAGAATATTATCCATGCTCCTCTGTCGTTTTATCTCTCAAATTGCCCTGCTTCTATTGTCTGTCTCACATTGTCGGAAGATATGACAGCTTTCATAAAGATAAATATATAATTCTGTCTAGACAGTAGGACCAAATCCATGAGGAATAACATGATATAAGCTGCCCTCACATTCTGAGGAAGGTCGTAACTCTTGATCTCTATTTGTCTATGTGTCTGTCTGTTGTGGTACTGACACAACACTTTACTTGTAGTAAAACTACAAAAAAAATGGAAAATAATAATAATTCACTAACTCAAAGCACAATTAAGGCCCATAAAGCTAGCTTTAACCAATTCACATACAAAAGAACTCTGCAGCTCAACTGCACTCACACACCTGTACTTAAGCTCAGATAATTAAACAGGTGTCACTCGTTAGCTGATGCCTGCCGCTCGTCTCACATTCCTCACACACGCACAGACAATTATGCAGTTCAAAACAAAGATTACGGGTAGAGATCTGTTGTTGTTAATATGGAAAATGGAAACCAAGCATCCTCGAAATAAACACTTAACATCCATTAGGTATTGCTCAAGCAGCATAAAACTACAAATATGTAACTGACAAACATTTTTAAAGTCAGCAGAGCTGCAGTTTTAGAGATATTCACACTGTTCTGTCCGTATGTCTCTCTGCTTGTGTATGCCTGTCTGTCTGTCAAACTGAATCATCATGGAGCCCACACAAATTAAAAGTGAGATCATGTTCTTCATTGTGGGTGATGGGTGGATTCAACATAAGTAGTTTTCAGTTGGAATTAAGCACTAGCTACTAGTGATTATGATTCATGATATGCATTGGAGCTGTCACCCTTAGGGATCTGTGTTTTATTGTAGAGACAGCTCTGTTGCCTTTTGGGTGGTTGTATGTTACGCAACGGACTTGCTTATTGCACTTTCTTATTTTCTGTCAGTAATCTGCCCTTGTACTTTCTAAAGCTCAATAAGTCACACTCATTAAGGGCGTATTCCAAATACATATACAGTAATAATAATTATGTCATGCACTAGGTGTTCCTGTGATATATTAGTCATTTAGTCTTTTTTTTAAGAAGAGTGCATCTGTTTCAGCAATGAATCCCTCTGCACACTTCTGTCATAGCAGTTGTGTGTGTATGTGCGTGCGTGTGTGTGTGTGAGTGTGTGTGTGTGTGTGTGTGTGTTTAGAATGGAATAGGTTCTTTTGTTCATGCATGGATGAACCAGGACAGGACAGACTATAGCGGGGCTTCTTACCATATAAGCATGTTTCACACGGGAATTGGTCCTTCCTGACCGTGGTGACCATCTTTGTCTCAGCCCTGGCAAGGGATCGGAATTGGTTTGCCATACCCCTGGAAACCTCAGACCGCAGCCAGCAACAGGCTAAAACGGGGCTGGTGCTCTTTTCCACACTGGACACACCCTTGAGAATATGCTCGCTAGAGCCCTGTCTTCTGTCATCTGGGTAAGGACAGTGTGATGAGATCGTTTTACGGGGCCCGCAGCTGGGAAAAGTGTCATGCGCGCAGCATTCCTGAGCAGAAATACTCTGCGGCTGCAAGCCGCCACAGTCGCGGGCCGGGAAGATAAAATGCCGCCGCGCTCATTTGCATATGTGGATGTGGTGGGTGGTCATGTCATTAGCAGATGTTCCCAGACCATTGCGTGTGCTCCCGGCTCTGCTTTCTCCCCGTCTCCCTCGGGGTATGGCCCGCACCAGTTCCGATGGCTGTTGCTTTCCCAGCAGTTTAATTTTATGGAGGAGAAGAAGAAAAATGGAAAAACAAAAACATGTGGTTATAAGCGTACCATTTGGGAAGGAGTTATTTTCCAAAGTGGACATTCATCCATGAACTGTATGCATGCAAAACACAAGTGTTAAATCTTCCTGTCTTTTGCGTGTGCTATCTGTGAATAGCTTGTTCTAAGAGCTTAATGAATACGTCCCATTAGATCCTGTATTATGGGTTTGGTTCTTCACATGTGACACAGGCAATATGGAAGGATGCATTTACCTCCTATACTTGTGTAGAGGGGTAACAGTTCTCCATATAACACTCTCACACTTCTACACCTGTACTTGATGCTTACTGTATTCCAAATGACAACAGAGGAGAAGCAGCATACAATATCAAACCTCTGCTCTCAGATCTAATAGTAATCAAATAATGTTTTATGAGTCCGCTCCTGGACCAAGCCCCCCCAATAATGAGCCCAGAGAAGATGACAATGACATTTTGAAACATTACACGTAGAGTACCTGCAAGAAGTTGCTGTATATCTTATCAACATGTGAACTATTGCTGCATGTATCCTACCAGTTTATTTCCACTTGTTGCCCTTTGTGCCCTGCAGCCACTGAGCGAATGTCCTCCGTTGTTGAAGTGCAAAATCGGATCATGCAGAACCTGTGCCACCGTTGACAGAATGAGCTGACACCTTGTGACAGTAACAGGCTCAGAGGTAAGAAAAGAAAAGGTAGAACCTGCTGTTCACGGTGAAGATAAAGGTGAAATGTCTTGTATGAGATGACGGATGTCCCTGATGAAATGGCACCTTCAGGGTTTTCTGCTTGATGAAACATGGCTTGCTGTGTTACACTGTGGACTAATTGGCTCCCCCGTTATTGACTGTTGGACCTCATGTTAAATTGAGCATCGTTGAGAAGGTCATTAAAATTGCATGAGCCCTAGTCGCTCAAGGAAAATTAGCCTTCTGGGGGTTCTTAAGCCACTCTTAAACTATTGTCTGTCTTTACATTAATTTAGACAAGCTGAGGAATGAGGCATAATCGAACATGAAAAAAAGAGAACTATTCCTGATGTACCTGTTTCCACTTCTGTCTGGGACCATGTCTGTAATGCTCTTCTCTTGTTCAGTCTGCCTACCCTCCACTATGTTTAATACCCTTCAGATGCTCCTGCTGTCTTTGGCCCAGTGGAGCCTGGGAACCTCCTGTCAAACCTGGTCAAGGCTACATTCATTTTACCATTCACTCAGGACTTCCCCTCCCACATGCAGGAATCTTTTGTTTCCTGTTTCCCCCTCACCCCATTCATAAGTCTTCCCTCCCAACACACTCTCCTGGCACCTCTGCCATCTCCCCTCTATCATGAGTTATGAGTTCAGCCATTTCTTTAATATTCCCTCCCTGACTCACTTTTAACCTCTGAGTGAAGTTCTCTCTGAACAGAGAGCACAAGTTTATACCTGGCCTCTGGACATCCAGCCCCCTTCACTCTATCAGTGTGGACTGAACCAGTCCCTTACTCCCTGAAATCAAACTGCTCTTTCCCATGCGCTCCTCCTTCTCCTGCCATTGTTGGCCCTCTTGTCCTCTCACATGAATGACCTCTACAGTGTTCATTGCTGCCCTACCAACAGTGTTACTCACTGTTGCCCAGACCTCAGACCAAGGCTACCCAACCATAGCTCTGGCAGGGCTTTCATGCCAGCAAAGCACTTAACCACCTCTTTCAAACAATCATTGCCCTGTTAATGCCCTGTCCTGATAATTTTTATCTCTCCACCCCAGCCCTGAAAGTCAGTGGTTTCAAGAAAGTAGCACAGTAGCCCTCTAGGACCATAGTTTAATAGCCTTGTCTTAGACCAGCGGCCTAATCTGGCTGCCTCAGTACTGTTTCAGTAACACTATATTCTTACAGTTGCTGTGTGATTTCTCTGGCTCATTTTTTTCCCCCATTACTGCTCTGTTAGTCAGAGGCTCTGCCTCGCTGCCCTCGCCTGTTGTGAAAACCCTGGCTCTCCTTGCTCTCCCGCTCCTCCCTGTCCCTCCACCTTTGGCTGGCCGCGCGGTTCCACCGCCTGCATTCTCCGACACTCCTCACCCTCGCGGCAACGGAATAAATTACCCGCCCGACACCAAATGACTCAGCCCCGGACCAGTGTTCAATGCCTCCCTGTCTCAGAGAAAAACCTGTTGCCTTACAGTCAATCTCTGAATGCCAGTCACGGTCCCTTCGCTTCACTGTGAGGGACTGTGCCGTATCGACGAGGCTGGTTTATACTCTAACAGGCAATTGGTCCCTCACATGACATTTCATTTGCCATGATTTACCAGTGATTTCATGCCCATAAGCGCCAGAATTTCACCCGCTGCTCTCTAGACCGTGACTTCATTACTGCGTGTGTGCAAATAATGTCGGATCACATTTGCAAAGGAATATCGAGGAAAAGAGTGCAAACCATATAGGGTAGAATATAGATAGAATATGCAAACCATATTCTACCATATAGGGTGTGGAATGTGATATGCATATCCAAGTGCCTGAGATGACTTTTTCAATTTTGGTTAATTGAGTTTTATGAAGTGAAGCAAATGGAATGATTTTATTGATACTTTATGACTATCTATATACTGCACTGCTGGGAATTACAAATATTTTTGTTGGATTTTTAATATGTCTCAGGGCGTGGGCACACACGCGCACACACACACACACACACACACATACACAAGCAAAATAGATGAGTTGGTTTGCTTGCAGTTGGTAAAGTGATGATGCTTGTCTCAAAACCATGCCCTAAAACATTTTCATAAAAAATTAAATTCCATGCCTATTGCTCTGACCAGCAAAAAATGGATAACAAGGGAGGGTGAGAAAAAAAATAAATCAAAGGTGAAGTAAATATGCAGTTTGATGACATGCGCTCAGGGCTCAGGCTTGTTCTTTGAGCTTTGATCAAGGCTTGACCAAGTCTGGATGAAAAAATGATCAATCAGAGCAGATAGCGGTGCAGTCTCATCCCAGAGCTCTTGTAAGAGAATGAATTTAGAGAAAGCCCGCTGAACATCAAGTTCAATGATACTCAGACTGAGATACGTGTCATATGTTGACAGGTTGAGACAGCTTCATCCCAGGTGCCTGTGGTGATTGCACTATAGTCCTAGTGGGATCTCCTCAGCAATACTTTGACTTAACAAAGTTATGAGGACATGTGGATACAAATGTAAAGATAGCCAGTTTACTTCATTCCAAGCAATGGGGACCTGTGGATGACATATGAATGGTAAGTAGTGAGGCTTAAAAATGCAGAGGTTTTGATGAATAAAAAGGCAATGGTGACCTCTGTCTCAAGCTTTTACATTAGAAATTGTGCATGGAAGTGAATGAATCCTAAGGTGGTAATGTTACACAGACGTCTCTGTGATAATTGGTTTTGTTTTTCTCCTGCCAGAAAAAGTCATTCATTGAACTGTAAAGAGGTATATCAGGATTCGCAATAAGTGTGTAAGTCATGCTGGCATATAACAACACAAATAAACGATTCTTATAGCTTCAACTCAATAGTGCTAGTCAGAAAGTATTTTGTGGAAACATTTATACAGATTCTAACAATCATCCATTTTGTCTTATCTTCCCTAGTAAATGGCACTACAGTAATAGTTTTTTGTTTAATTTTCTGTGTTGGAGATTATGTTACTCATATCTATTTGATCAAATGAACCATTTGATTACATCATAAAATAAACAATACAGTTAAAAGGAGGCCAGAGCTGGAGGAACTTTGATCTGTCTAAAAGACACATGCAGTTGTATGTGTGCGACAGCTAATGTTATAGACCCCTGCAGAAAAAGCTTAATGTGTGTCTTAAGCTGCTTAGTTGTTTTACGGAACCCTTTTTTCTTCAGTGATTCGAAACACATGGAATCAGGGCTGCCTGTGGTGATTTCTGCCTTTCCAGCCCCTATTAATAAGGTGACAGTCTGAGGAAATCTGAGGAAACTACTGTGCATGTTTGGTTATTTTTTTCAAACCAGCCCATTTTAAAAGTTGAAAGGGACCCATAGTTATTTAAAATGCCATAATCCGTCTTACTCCGTAGCACCACATGCAGCTTCTGGCAAGGCACTGAGGGGGGCATTAATAAGCAAATAAGCTTCCTGCTTTTTAATGAAAGACAGTTATAAACTTGAAATTGTGCCATACCTGCAGCATGCATGCTGAAGAAAAGCAACATATTGGTACACACGGTGGCTCTTTAATGATTTAAAGGGAAGCATTATAAAGTGGTTTATCTAGCAGCTACTGTAGATACTATGTTGCTGCCTTTAGATCTGATATCATGTTATTATTTGTAGGGTGGAAGAAGGGGACAGTGGCACAATTTTTACCTCTCCCTGTTGAATGAATGTAAAGAATACAGCAATACCAATGGACTCAGCTGACAGTAGACTTCAGCGGCACGTGCGGGACTTATTTGTGTCTCGGGGGTGTATTCCAGCCCGGTAAAGGTCGTGGCTGAAGCCCTCTCCCATTCCAGAGCTATTCACAAACCCATATAAAAATGAAAGGCTTGACGGGGCATTTGAACAGCTTGGCTAGCTGTCAGCTGGATAACACAGGGGGTCAAAGGAGCTACAGACTCAGTGTAGATGCTGTATTCTATTCCTGTTTATCGCAGCGATGCTCACGCAAGATCTGTTAATTTCTAAAAAATGCTTGATATGAGGGCGGCAAAAGTCATTGCATGCATTCCTATGCAGATACAAATCTTATGCAGATTAGTGGCTATTACAGTGTATATTTAAACTCAGTAAGTGCCTGCTAAATGTTTGTTTTTCTTTTTACATCATATTATTACAATGCCCCTTTTAGTAACCTTTTTTTTCTTTTTCTCTGGTTCTATCTCCGCTGTGATGACTAAATAAAAGTTCTAATCATTTCCTGTGCAGTACAGTTTAAACAAATATTTTTCTCCAGTAAATTTTAATATGCTGAAAGTTATGCTCTGTATAAAATAGTGTTGTTTTCTGTAGTGAATCCTAGTAATATACTGCTAAAACTCTGACCTTAAATCAATGCACTCAGCCCACATATATTCTATCATTGTTTATACCTTCAGAATCAAGAAGGATATTCAGTCTATCATTTCCTCTCCCCCTCCTGAGAGTATGCAGTGAGAAATAAGTCAATGGCCAGCAGCATTTCAGACGGTTGTTTGCGCAGGGTGGCGCAGCCCACACAGCGATTTAAATATCTGGCATTGTGATCCAAGACATTTTATCGCTCCCAGCGTGTGCCAAAATCATCGCGGAGAAAGTGCAACCAGGGCTGTTGTCACTGTCCAGCTCAGGTCTGAGGTACCCAGAGATCTGACAGCTTCAAAAGCACCTTCCTTCTGCAGTGCCTACCCTACTGAGACAGAGAGACACAGGCTTCCTGGCACCTGAGTCCACTTCAGAACGCATGGAGCAAACTATCTGAAAGCTGTTGATCTGGTGACGAGGTGGTCGCTCTGATCCTGGGATGTTTAATTCCTGAAGTGTTTATTAGTTCCCTTCAAACTGAATTGAACGGGGTAAAGGCTACGCTCTGTGGAGATTCTAAGAGCATTTTTTTAAATTTTACAAAGAGCCAGGAGCTCGTTTCATAAAGGTATGGGACCATGAAAATGTCCGAGATGTGAATGTTTCAGGAAACTGAAATGAACAACATGTAATCTTTGCAATCTGCATGGTATTGAACGAAATAAATTGCTTGCCTTGTGTACAAGCCATTCAGAATCAATTTTTTTAAGTATTAATAGTTTAGCACTGAAGTTACTTCCTTCTAAAAAATGAAAACATGCTGTTTTCAACACATAATCTCTTTCAGAGTAATTTTTCTGATTTCTTCTGTTATTGTTCTTTAACTGCTCTGGTAATTTTGTGCTCTCATATTTTGTCTTACTTCATCTTTTGCTTTTTTTCATACCTTATTTTTATCTTCATGTCTAATAACTACATATGTCATACTTTGGATAGTGTTTTTATTTCTGTTCAGTATTTTGGGTTTTTCACCATGCTGACATCTTGAAATAAACATTGTATTAATGCTTATATTTTCTTCTTCTTTTTCTTCTTTGTCTGTTTCCATCATCTGCAATAGGTAGTGTGGATCTGGAAGGTCATTCTTGATTGGTTGTTAATTGTTGGGCTTGGGTGAGATGAGTGAATGTCCGTGCACCATATTGCTTGGTTTGCATTTGGTGCTACTTTCTATCTAATGCCAAATCAGATTCTTATCTGATCAAGCAAAAACATGATGTAAAATCAAAATGAACTAGGCTGGGGTACATTTAGGTTTAATTCTCTCATCCAGTGGGTTGCAGTGATCTCTGAAGATTCTGTGACTGAAGGGCTGTTCATCAGACTTCCTCCTTGCCTGTGGATGTGGCCAGACACTCGTAGCTTTGTGCATTCTCATGGCTCTGCGTGCTCTCTGTGATATGTATTTGCTGGTGTGCGTGGTACTTAAGGCAGCGTTCGCACGCAAGTCCCCGCTTTTCAAAAGGTTTGGTAACTGTTTCGCATGGGATTGTGCCTTTTATCACATGATTGCATTTAAATAATGAGAGGCTATTTACCACCTGGCAATTTATGGCACCTTTTTTATTTAATCTGGCAGTAGGAATCTCTTTTATCTTTGCCAGATTTCCTCGTCTGAACAAGATAAAACATAACTTACTCACAGCACATTGCTTACTGTTCTACACACTGAAATAGCCCCCAAGAATGACATTTGGTTTCAAAGAGCTTTACTGCAAATGCTTTGGTAACTTGGTGCCAAACAAAATATATGTTAAGTGTTATGTGCCAGGTCTGCTCTGGATCATAGATTACAAACATTGTCTATCGTATTGTGAGCTAAAATCAATGAACCAACATTTGCTTGTTTTTTTTTAATGGTTAGGGTTAGTATTAAGAGGTAACATTGTTAAATATGCTGGAAAATAAACCATTTTAATGAGCAGAATTTCCTATTAGATAGATATTTTACAGCTACAAAATCATACATGGTATTCTACTGTAGATGTCCTTTGCACACGGTATTGGCCTTAACTATTGGGGGAGGGCAGATGCTGTCATCTACTATCATGAATTGTGATCTAACTAAACTTGACATGAAGTCTAGACCTAAAAACCTTGCATCTGTTAAGGAAATCACCAGGGGCATACCTTGCTAACAACTTTATAGCTTCACTTTATCTGCATTGCATGCATTTCTATGAGAGTGCAGCACACATTGTGAACTGTGTTTGTTGTTTGTTATTTTTTTTTACAATGTAATTAAGAGAAATATGTAGAAATAATGCAGGATGCTGCATCAGGGTGCAGTGCGGATTTTCAAGGACAACAACAAGTGTCCATTTCCAACAAGTTTTTGTGTGTGTGTTCGTGCATGTGGGTGTGCCTGCATGCAAGTGCAAATTCAAGTAGGTCAGAGCTAAAACAGAGCAGAAAGAATAACAAACCGTGGTGCGTGGCCTCCGCCGGCGTGTCCGGAGATAAAGCCTGCATTTACATCGCGGTGAGCCGCGCTGCGTCGACAGTATAATCTGCACTGGAATGTTTTCATAGACGGCCCTATAAAGCCCAATACACCAAGACAAATACATCGCAGATCCAGGAGTCATACCATAGGCTGGTAACGTCAACAATCCCCCGGAGATGTCCGCGGCCGCAATGGCGGACATGAAACGGCGGGGCCGATAACTTTTATATGTGTGTTTTGCAATTCCATAACTTTTTATATTGGAGCGTTTGATCTCGCAGATCTGAGGGAGACTTCAAAGATTCAATTCAGCGCGTTTGTGTTATGAGGCAAGGGGAGATGAATTGCAGTACGAAAGCCGTGGAATACAATCAGGGCAGCTGCATTGTCTGTAAGTTCGTGGCGCTATAGCGTTCCTGATTGTATACATAACTTCTGAAACCGTTTAAGACGGCGAGCGGTGCAAAGGGGCATAAAAGTTCCGGATGTATTTTGCCAGAGTTTGCAGAGTGGCGTTGCACGGAGATTGAGTTGGCCCGAACACGTCTTTCATCAGGTTTTTATTAACAGCATGGATAAGAAGATCAAAGGCTGGTTAGAGAGAAGCAATTTTAAAGGTCTGAAGCGTGGGCTTGGTTTTGACACGGTGAGGGAGGCGCACACACCGTGCACTCAGTCGGCCACACAATGAAAAAGAAACGCTGCAATGCTCCGTGAAGGAATGATTTTCCGGTAACTAGCGGAACAATGACAGGGTCAGTACCTCAGCGACTAATGCTGATTCATTTTCATGTTTTTTTTTTTTCCCCTTGACGCCACCCTGGCCAATAAGCTTGTCTCATGGCGACAACTTTTGCATGCATATAGGGGCTCTGAAGTGAGAGGAATGCAATCCTTCAGTGAGCTCGCACGTAGCCAATGGCTTTTTTTTTTTTTTTCGGACGGGGGCCAGCGGCTATTTTTTGCGCTGCAGGTCACACAGCACACTACAGTGAAGTGGGGGAGCCACTTCGAGGATGGGCGCTACTCCCCTGATGCTGGCCGAGCAGCCTCCAGGCGCCTGTTGTGTCGCGGGGTGTCTGAGAGTGGTGAAATGAGGAAGCCTTGGCCACCTGCCCTTACCCATGGTAGAACCAAGCCAATTCATTCTGCCGCCGTGGACTCCTCATCATTGTAGGCAGACGACATGGCCAGTTTCAAACCCGGGCTGTAAGGCTCAGCTTGCGTTCAAGACGAGTGCCTTGCCTTGAATATGTGGCAGTTATTTATCTTGGCACAGACTCCCACCTCTGAGAGTGTGGTCTGGTTACACCCCTGGCTGAGCCGTCCATGGAGCTCAACCCCGAGGGAAAAGAGCACGTTTTCAAGGGCTTCCCCAGACGACCTCCTTGAGTTGGCGCAACTACTTTTCCAAAGATTGAAAGACCGTAAATCAGAAAAAAACGGGTGGCGATATACCACAACAGAGGTTTTTTCGGTTCCCATGTGGAATCTCATGAGTTTTAAAATCACCGGTTGTGTCCCGTAATTACGCTTTGACGTGCGTCATTATGGGGCGATCTTCAAAAGGCCCGGCTGAAAGACGATCCCGGGCCTGTGAAGGGCCGCAGGCCCCGCCCCGTTGTTCCCCAAAAATCTCCAGCAGATGTGAGGACAGGAACGCGCCTTGGCAACACAAACACGGCATAAATTACAATCCGTCTCTCAGCCTGAAATCATAAAGTGAAGCTGACATCACTCTTTCTGACTTTGTCCCCCCCCCCTTTCTCCTTCCAGGGCAGGTTCTGTTCAGTTGTCCACATTCAAGCTCATTTTCAGGTTTGATCTAGTTTTCTTGGACGTGGCCTGGCATTTGTAATAAATGAACTGATCGGCAGCCAGCTGGTGAGGTGTGAGTTTTCTTTCCAACATGCTCTTAATCACTCATTTGGTGTTCTGAAATGGTGGCAGCTGAGATAGCTGTCTGAGGATTTAAGGGCTTTATTGTAAATAAGGCCATTCATTTGAAAGGCCGCCTACAGTACAAGAGCCTTTGGGTAAATCTCTATTTGTGAAGATCCAAAGAGATTGTCTATGAGACTAACAATAATAATAATAATAATAATAATAATAATAATAATAAAATTGTGATAAAAGTGATATTACATCAATGCATAAATATGTATTCACCCTCCTGTATCCTCTTCTGGTATATGAACATAAGAATAAACATATATTCTTTTTGCTTTTCATTTATTCATTTATTAACACTTGCCAAGCAGTGGCTATTGCCCTTGAGAAATGATTGTGACACACTGTCAGTATTTAGTGCATTTTCCACAACAGTTTGATGATATGTTGCCTCCAGCCAGGATTAAGTTCTCTGAAACCTTTATTAAAAGGCAATCTTAGAGATGGATTTTTTTTTGGGGCTGCTCCATTTTGTAGTGTGTCACCTCAGCCAGTTTCTGGGCCACTGTGACAAAAGGGCAGAATAAACCCCTTGAGCCAGTGGTCATAGTTCAGTGACAATGCTTAAGACATCTCCGGTGTCGTCATTCAACAGCAGGAGACTCAGACATATAGGATTCCTTTCTCTCTCTCTCTGTGCACACCGGTGACTTATAAATGGACTTGTGAGGTTTTTCTTTCCTTTTGGTGAGGGTTTAATGGGCTGCCGAACCCCATCTGACATCCCTCTGAAGAGGAATTAACAGAGCTATTGAAAGGTATGAAGAATCTGAGGAAAAGCTGCTCCTCTCGGGGTAAACAGACTTTAACTCAACCAGCCATGTATGGGCAAAGAGACCCTTGCTCGGGTCTTTCTTTAGTATTCCTGACCGTAGCTTTAGTCTCTTAAGGTGGAGTGCTTTTAAGGCCGAACATGCACTTTTATGCATCCTGTTGGCAACCCCTACCTCTGCTCTGACCTTCTGCTTCTTTCACTGGTTGCTGTCTTGTTTCGGTCTGTTTTGGCCTGCCCCCTCTTCCTCTTCTTCAGCCTGTTTCTGACACTGGCAACAACTGGTCCCTTACAATACAAGTCCTCAAATGGCTCATGGTGCTCATTTGGTGGCTTGTCTGTGCTCTGGTTCTGTACACGAAATGGCACCCAGGCTCAAAAGCATGCTGCTTCACGGTCTGCCAGTGAGCAAGAGGCAGGGGAGGCAGAGAATCATCCTGAACATGTTTTTGATGATTAAAAAATGTTTTCCATGATTAAAAAACTGGCCAGTTTGGGAAAGGGTCGCTGGTCAGCGGCCAAAAACTAAATGGGCTGAATGAAAACAACAGCATTTATTGCATTGACATCGATTTAATTTTAACCCTGTGGTGTAAATTGTGAGATATCCCAGCGGTATGGAAGATGCTGAGGTGAGACTCAAACAGGACTCCTGTGGGACTTTGTGCTGAGGATTGGAAAGGTGTCCCATGTAAACAGTGCTGATGACACATACTGTAGAAGCAGAAACCAGAGAGTGACGAGACGAATGAGAATACAGCATTGTGTGGCGACTGAGGGCGGGTCTTCAGCACCAGCCCGGCAGAATACCTGCGCTGAATAATGGCGACAGCAAAGTGATGGCATTGATTTTTGCAGATACTCGCATTTAATTTCTCCCCAACATACAGTGGAGCTGCTCCAGACCTGCCTTTGACAGCATTTCAGAGACATTTTAAGAGTCCCCTCCCCAACTCCAGCCCTGCAGTAGACAGAATAGAACAAGGCAAACTCAGCAGGTAAGCCTCTCTCCCAAGATGACAGCGCAAAAGATCACAGCTGGTGATTTTTGTACTTCAAAGCAAACTCCCTTAAGACCCCCCCACCCCCCATCCTCAACACCACCTTTAGAGTAGACAACTTTGAGGGGAAGGGAACATTTTCTGAATATTAAGTGAGTCGCATTGTCACCGTGCCTGTCTTCCTTTTGTGAGAGTGAAATTGGGTGTAGAGAACTACCCAGGTGAAGTTTACATTGCATAAGCACAATGTCATCAAGGTGTGCTTGTGGTTCGGTCGTGGCACAGGTGGCGGCATTTCTCTGGTCGAGTGAAAATATACGGAATGTTCTAATCATCACCAGAATATGAGTAAACAGCGATGAGACCTTTACAGTTCAGGTTTTTCCCACAAGCAGATCTACATACAGTAGTTGGACTTTGACTTACACAGACTACCATTTTCACTTTGTATCTGTTTGTACAGCTTACTGAAGGAATTCGGTTTAATTATCTTGCCGAAGACTACAACAGCAGTGGCTCACCTGAGAATGAACAACTTTTGGGTTACAGGTTGGTTTCCTTATAGCTATGGCACAATGCTCATAATTGCATGAACTACCATAACTGCCAGACTTCCAAGTAATGTGGCAATAATTGTAACAGCAATATGTAGCAATATTTAAAGTAACTCTGCTTTTTTCTCACGTTTAACACATCTACAAATGCTAGTTAAAGTTAAAGTTTAGCCCAATCTCTAGTTAATAGTACATTGCTTGAATGCCAGGAGAAGCAGACATTTGCTTCAGATTAATTTCCTGGCCTTCACTGATGCATCACTGAACTGAATATAGGTGTTATATTCACGACCGTGAAAATGGCTTTTTGTTCAAGCTTTCCAGAGACTGACTTTCAAATGAGTGGAACTTTTCCCTTTTCTGTCCATTTCAGATTATACCCTTCCATGTTGTCAGACACTGGTGCTTTCCTGAATTTGTAATTCACCATTAAAGTGTAAACTAACCCTTGGTTTTACGTGTTGACTAACCGCATTGCAAAATCTAGACTTTGGGCCAATCTAGAGGTGACTTGATACAGCATGAATGCTGCATTTTGTGGACTGCTGACGTGTGACTTGCGATATGTTATGTGTGGTCTATGACTCTACTTTCAAATTGGTCCCAAGGAAAAGATTCCTAAGACATTTGGGCTGAACTTCCCTGTGACTCAGAGAGCAAACCTCTCTTTTCTTAAATTCTCTTCCTACAAAGTGATCCAAGTTTTAAACTCATAAAGACTTGTGTAAAAGTCATTCTGTACTCACTGGTTGTGGGCTGTGACACCTTCCTGTCACTTTGAGGAATAGGATGAAACATTGTTTTTGCACTTAGTGTTTTGAAGAAACAAAACATTGTGTGAGGTAATTATCTATCCATCTATCTATCTAATCACGTATCTACATGATTTGGCCTTTCTCACGACGAAAGTGAATTACCTCCACTTACAAAAAAAGATTGGATTAGGGATGTCTAAAATTGAAGCTTGAAGCTCTTCATGTAACTCCAGACTGTTTCAAATAGGTTGTTTACTCATTGATAATTATTTGCAAACAGCCACAGTTTGATTTATGACATCATAGCCAACTGAAACATAATGTTAATCTTATTTCTCATCTCTAATGATTACTTTTAGAAAAAAACCCATTGTTATTGAATGCATGCACATAAGTGATATACATTCCATATGGTCATTAACCATATTTATAAATGGAATAAGTTCACTCCAGCTAGACTTCAAATGACCCAAATAATATGCTGCTTTGTAATTCCTATTAGAGCAATTGCTCCATCATCTGTATGCTCTGATTAAAATTCTGTAAAAAAAAAAAAACATAATATAATCAGAAGGATAATATTCAGTTTTGTTGGCCATGGGCAGGTTTTAATGGTTGAGAAGTAGGACATTTCTGTCCTATATAAACACAAAACAAAGTACAAAATGTTGTGTTCTCAATACAGACTATTTGACAATTTATCTGGCATTTCTTATTACTTGAAGTCTCGAAGGAAGTTGTAATATTGGTTGTGTGCTGCACATTTTCTAGGGCACTCAATCATTGCTGTTTACTTGAGCTCACCTTATCGATAAACATTTCCATGTGGCATTTCAGGAAGATGACCGGTTTGCCACCTCTGTCAATAACATCTTGAGAACTCAATAGCTGGCTGGGAAGCAGAAATATTGTTCCTCTTCATCAGCCGTCCATCTTTTCATCTTGGGGATTATCAGATTTACCTCAGGTGCACCTCACATTAGGTAGGGTATTTATATCAGAAGGAGACCACTCTTTAGCCCACTGTATACAGAACCAGGCACGCACACACACACACACACACACACACATTTACATATATATATGGAATCAATTATGGGTGTGGCTTTTATGAACTATGCACATATAAGCAAATATTAGCACATATGTTAGCACATACAGTGCCAGTCAGAGGTTTGGACACACCTGATTAAGATAATGGGAAACATGCATTCAGGAACATTGTGATCTAAAGACTTATGCTTAAATGCTTGAAATTTGTTTCTAAGACAGATATAAATAGTGAAGTTGATGCCTATGTATGAATTTCATTCCAAAAAAAAAAAAAACGTTAAAAACATTAAAAATATGTTTTGGATACTTTTAAGAATCTAAAATGTAATATATTTTTGCTTTACACTTTTTGGGTCACTGCATAATTGCATTTGTCATCTGCATAATTTCATAACGTTGACATCTTTAGCATTACTTTAAAATGTGGAAAATAGTGGAAATAAAGAAAATTCTTTCTATGAGTAGGTGTGTCCAAACTTTTGACTGGTACTGTATATTGGGAGACAAAACCTAATTATGGTAAATGTCTTCCCTCTAGAACAAGCTTCTGCTGTTTCCATTTTAATATTTAATAACAGATTTGCTTTGCTTTACATCAAATGGTGAATCATGGCACAAAAGCAGATTTTCAAGGTTTATATTTTTATGGTTCTTGTCAAATTTGAGACATTAAATGAAACCCCAGAGGTTGTTCTCTGGACTCTCAAAGCATGTGTTTTTTCTCAGTTTGACACTCCTGGCCAATGCATTGGCCATAAAGACAGCAGAAGAATCACTTTAAAAAATCTATAAATAATTTATTTTAAAGACTAAAATACAAATGAGGAAACTGAGCATTACCAGACTCATAAACACAAAGGAAATAGACTGCCTTGTTCAGGAGCTACACACTTGTACTTAAACACCACTTGTTGTGGCTTGTTAGCCAATGACTGGCTTCCTTTTCAAACACATTCTCCTCACACAGTGACAACTATTTCACAGTTGAGGCTGTTGGAATTGATCTATTGCTGGTAAGGTGGTGAGGAGCTAAGAATCCTCAAATTAAGCACATTCATTCATCCCACTCTCGTTAAGCTGGGAAATAGCAAATAAAACATGTTACTCGTTTAAACAACAGACATTTTGAAAGTCAGGCTCAGTTAAAATTTTACAATGCAAACTAAGACTCATCCATCACATTCACTGTGTTCTGTTCTTCCTCCATATGGACGGCAGTTGACTTTATAATTAGTCTGTGATAGCAAAAGAGAGTGTAAATGCTTCACAAAGGCTTTACCATATTTAGAGGTTCTGATTTGTCCATTTACTACACAAAAGCTTGATACACATTTGCCAATTGCAGAGAACTGGATATTTATCCCTCAAGAGCATCCAGAGTACATTAACTCATTTTGTGTCGCTATGTCCTTTGTGTTTTTGTTCCTAATTATACATTTAAACTTTTGAAAAAAAAAGATTCCCAGTTTCAAATCCTTGCTATGTTAGAAAATGAATGATGAAAAACAGTGACATTTATGTGCATATATTTCAAAATATTCATTCTGTTTTTACTGTAGGCTTATTCTGCCTATACGCTAACAAAATGAGTATTAAGTCATGTATTTGAAAATTGTGGCATGAGTCAAAACAGAGGCTTGGATTGCCACATTTTATTCACATGAGCAGAAACAGAATTGGTTATTTTGTCGGTTTCCCAAAGACAATACGGCCCTGAGCAAATTCAGATAAAACTTAAATTAACACAGGAGACTGAAAAACTCAAAACAGGCAGAGAGCGGTTCTTCATGTCACACAACCGATGACAGTTTCAACTCGACGCTGTTATTTTTTGAGATTGGCAAAGCCTGCCGCAGAAATCAAAGCGCTCACATCAATCGGAACAGTCCTGAGTTCGCGGTTGTCTTGTATTTAATGACAGAACCGCGGGGAGTCGCTCAGCTCCGGTCAGAACGGTAGAAGTTCACAGGTTCACTACTGTAAACCAACCTCGCTTTATTCAGTGGAAAAAAAGAGAAACCGTCGAGTGCAATCTCAGTCGAGGCAACTCACAGAGCGCTCTGTGTGTTCAGTTTACAGACGTCAGTGTTAGCGGCAATCTCGCAAAAGGCAGGCCGCCTCTTCTCGCCATTACTCGTCCAAGTGTTGAAAGCCCTGAAACTGCCACGTTATTTTGGGCTCAGACTGTGAAGCGACGGCATGGGAACGCTTCCGAGGGACACACACTCACGTCCCCTCGGACGGGTCAAAGCGGTGCTCTGTAGTGTGTACTGCACGCCGCTGCATTAGCCCATACCTTGGTGTGATGGGGGTTGTGCTGGTTGTGTGGCACTGACAAATGGCATGCCGAATTATGGCCTTGTTATTGTTTGGGGTGTGTTTATGGGTGGACTTTCAAGAGAGCGTCTATGCAGCCAATCACAGTCATTTGCTTAGAGTTTGACACTTCTCTTTTTCAAGTAGGTCACATCATTACAATGGTGATGTAAAAGTTCTGTAAATATTATTGTATATTGCTGAGAAAATAGCAATGCCTGTTTCTTTCTATAGTCCATTTTTTAATTATGATACGGATGATCAACAAGATCATTTATATTGTTTTCATCTATCATCATGGAATGGTATCATCTTGATTGTAGCAACTGTTGAAATTAATATAGCATTAAGAAAGACTTGCTGAGTGGTATTTCGAAATGCTTCTAGTTTTATTTAATTATAGCCTTGCTTCAGAGTGCTTTTCATTCATATGCATGATTGGAAATATGTAATTTGCATTTCTCCTTAGTGACAGTCTGTATCTCAATCAAGCAAGGCACACAATAGACCACAATAAACAGGACATCTGTAAAGCTGTCTCAGTTTGCATAATGCATTTTCCATATTAAACTGAGCGGAGGTGCCAGTTGCCATGGTAATGACACATCGCAGTCAGTCTAGTCTGTCTGCTTACTACTGCACCTTTAGACCTTGAATTTGTCAGTGCTGAAAATCAGCGCTTAGCACTTATCAACAATAATCATTTCAACAGATTAAATGCCAACTTATTTATCCACAATAAATAGTCAAATTGCATGGAAAAACCGTGCTGTTTGTTATTGAATCTATCAGAGTTCAATCACGGAAATCTCAGCGACCAAAATCTCTCTGGAACATATGTAAAATAATAATTGGGTGCGTGACACACGAAGCGATAGAGCGGTAATATTTGAAGAATTTGTACAGGAGAGGGTTTAGCCAATTCGTCAAGTGTCAGAAAATATTTCTGGGTGCATCTGTCACGGAGGCTGAATAACACTAACTCTACCCCCGGGGGAGCATTCTGTGAAAGATTATTCCCACCAGCCAGAGAATTCTCTGACCCCGACCGCTCCCAGCCATATGGAGCGTACATCTGTTACCTGTGAGTGCCTTTGTGTACTCAGGATGTGGATCGCCGCAGGGAGATTAAAGAGGCCTCCAAAACTTCTTCGAACGAATACCGAGGGGGGAAACTGTGTGAGTATTAAGAACAGGGAAAAATCTTCCAGAAAAATAAACATAATTTTCGAAAAGTTAGAGAAGAGGAATTGGATATGACTGTAATGTTGCGAATACCTGTACACCCAACCCGAAGAATGTTTTATAGAATAACACAGTTATCCTAACATTACACTTATTTATTTCATTAATGATTAATTGTTACAAATAGTAATATTAATTAACAAAGCCATTTGTAAATTAGTCATGAATCCAGCATTTTAAAGAAGCTTTATGATCCTTTGATTCTATGTATAAAAGTTTTTTTTTTCTTTTTTTTTGTGAATTTACAAATAACACAAAATGAAAAGGTCAAAATGTCATAGCTGATAATGCATTTTACTGGTACAGCTGCTACTGTTTCAATGCACGGGGGGAAGAAAGGCACCAACTAAAATAAAATATAATGGAAGAGCAGGAGAATATATGCCAACAGAAGAAGATGAAGTGACATCAGGGGAACTGGACACAGTGGGGGTGGCAGTGGGGGGTAGTCCTGAGGGAGGTGAACTCTGCTGAGTATCAGGCTTATGAAACCTGACCTCATTATTCACGGTTAACAGGAAGGTGGGACTGTATCAGGATCAGCCATTGAGATTTCAAAATTGATAATGTGTCTCTAACAGAACAAAGACATAAAGAGATAATGCCATTCTAGGTATTGTAGCTTTTCCAAGTGATTTTGGCATATTCATTCAATGAAATATATGTATATATCTTTAAATATTGAGTTAGTTTGTATTGTTTTGATTTAAAATGAGCTGCTTTGTTTTAATGTGCAGCATTGATTTTTCACACAGCATTCACCATGATTTTGATCAAAAGAGAATGAAAAATGTGTTTTTTTAATGATAAAAGGCCTTTTCATGTCATCTATATCTGAAATATGTGCTGTAAACCACCAACTGCATGCTGGCAGTTTTTTTTTTTTAATTATGAAACATGTACCGTATCCCCACCGGTATCCCAGATGGCTGTAGCTTAAAGAGTTTATTCCATCAAAGCTATCCATGTCTTACTGTCACCTGCCATATTCCTGCGAGTGAATTAATATATCATATCTTCCATACCTTTCAAGAATCTCAAGGTGCTCACCACTGAGGGGGTGTGGGGGGTGGAAGAGTTTAGCTGGCCAGATTCAGGGATCCAGGCTATGAAATTTGCAAGAAAACCAGGGAGTCTCCTGCTCTTTATAACGAGTGCTTTGGGATTGTTAATGATATAAAGCTGGCCCTTCAGTGTAATGCCTCTTCCAAAAAAATGTCATTGTCTCTTCTGCATAGGATCTTTGTCACTACACTTATTTGGAGCGACTTAGAAAGACATTACAACAGGATACACTAAACTCACATGACACACGTCTGATTGGCCAGCCAACAAAACTTGGTGCAAAGTGGTTTTTCCAGGAGGTCTTCCATCCAAGTTTTACCCAAACTCAGGCCCACATAAATCTAGTCATGCGGCAGAAGGTGGCCACAAGGTAGAATGGCTGCTGGTATATATTAGGCTTGAATGGCTGTCTCCTAGGCTGCAACCAATATTCTGATCTCAGGGCACCACAGTTTATAGCTCAGGCATTTCCGTTGTAAGGGTATAAATAAACAAAGACCCCACAGGGCCTGCACATATTGCCTCTGTGTCCTTCTAACTTAATTACACGAGGGAGGCTGAAGCTTTGCAAGACAGATTGGTTCTGCTCCTGCGATGTCTTCATGGGTACGGCGTGCTATTTAGTGCCAGTGAAATAATGAGCCAGATATCGAAATTGTTGAGTTGCTGGTGTGGGATTTCTTCAACACAGAGGAAAGAGACACAGTCAATCAGAAGTACGGGAATGTTTGGGGTAGAAATGCACACAGCAATCTAATATGATGAAGCAGGCTTCCGTGACCTTTGAACTCACTGTTATTAATAGTACAAATGTCTATAGCTGGAGGGTTTGTGTGTGTGAGTCATGCTGTTAACTGCAAGAACCGTGTCAGAACGCATCACCTCTAGCTCCCGAGTCCATGTTGATTGTATTTCATTATGCCAAGCATCTCATGGTAGTTTTCTATGATTTCATTGTACACATCTGTGTCCTTAATTTTACGAAGGCATTATTCTAATTAAAATGGCTGCCAGTTTGATTTTGTGGGAAAAATGACCCAGCAATATGTTCCTGTAATGAAGGGGAAATTTTTTTATGTCAACAGAGTCCTACTGTACAGCACTTGAACAAGTTCCCATATGGATGCTGATGCATACTCTACAGTCAGCTTTCACTTCATTAACAGGACATCTAAAGCAGTTTCTCAAATAAAACACTTAGTAGAGACTATATGAGCTCAGAGAAGTATGTACTGACCGGTTGTGATGGGGTGGTTTCCTTAAACAGATTCAGGCGGCCTCTCCAAGACTCTCGTGTAGGTGTGTGTGTGTGTGGGGAGAGGGTATATGTGTGTGAAGGGGGGTAGTGCTAGCAAAGATGCTGAAATTACCTATTTTTATAGTTTCTGTTTCTTTATCGTTGGCATCCCCCGATGGGCAAAAATGTAATTTTGCCATTCTACGGCCCTGCCAAAGCAGGTGGTCAAAGTAATGCCCCAAAATCCAGTCAGCAAGCAAGCAGCATATTGTTTATTACTCAATAGTGTAGATGACTCATTTCTTTGTGAGCAGTCTGATGTTCCGTCCTTCTGCTGTGGAGCTGGCACTGGGAACATGTGGGAGATGGCGGGGTGAGTGCCCGTGGTGGGGGATGCAGGGGGCATCTTTCTGGAGAACTCCAGTGCGGACACAGTACCCAGGGAATCAACCTTCATTATCATCACTTTATGAAGCTTATCTCCACTGCACGTTTCCCTCTTGGTTAATAAAGACCTCTTGTTTTTCATCAGTGCTTAGCAGACAGCCTTTATACAATATACCATGTGCGTGCTGTTATGCATTCATACAGTGGTTGTGCTAAGGGTTAGGGCCAGTTTCACATGTTCACAAGCAATGGCTTGGAAGCAATAGGGGCTGGGGGGAGAGAGTCACCTTCAGCTCCTTCCAAACAGCGATGGCCACATACAAAAGTTCCCCGGGCCACTTGGGCCCCCCACCGTCTCCATCTCTGTCTGATGCATTATTCCTCTCATCTCTATTGCTCTCCCTCCGCAGAGCTGGGTAGTTTAACACATGCCGGCTCTGACTACAGTTTCCAGGCACATGACGCACTCCGTCTGGATGCAGTCCAGGTCCTACGTTCAGGATGACACCCAGAGTATATAAAGCACAGCGTCATAAAGCACAGAATGCTCAGCTTGTTGAAGAGCAGCCAGGGCAAAACTCACAGACTTTGGACTGAAATGTTAACAGTCATTATTCAACAAAAGCACTTGGAACAGAAGCCTAATCAAAACACAGCACAAACTTAATCCTCACAGTTACAGCAGCACAAACGCCAACCCAAAGCAAGCCCAAACCATAACACTGAAACTCACACCAGTCCTAATCACAATAGTCACACCACAGGACAGGAGTTTGGGTGGATTTGTGGAAAATTAGCTAAGGGATGCAAAATTAACACAATATTGGGTTAATATACATTTTATCAGTAAAGGTAAACTTGAACTTATAATTCAGGTGTTGTAATAGATACATTAGTTGTTTTAATATGTAGTCATTTTAAATAAATATAACCTCAGATTAATCCAGCCCAGCACAAAACTCCCCGCTAAAAGAAACTGAGAGATTGACATAATGAACTATGTCTCTCAACCAAAACTGAAATAAGCTGTCAGTACAGTGCTTCATATAAGCCAGCTTCACATTGTACATGAGTGTTTATACAGCAAAGCCATAATGTAGATTAGTGGTGTCTATTAAATGAGACCTATGGCTATATTTTCAAATGTACTCCACAGTCTTTAATCTACTGTAGGGAAATCTCTGGTTCAATTTATGCTTTCAATCTGCAATAATGAAAGTTCTTTGCTTTTGAGAACTTTTGCCCTAGTTCTCTGTTGAGTCATCATAATAGGAGATATAATAAGCAGTTTCAGGGCACTTGTCATTTTACAGAACAACTTCCAACTAGTTATTTTGTGTGTGGAATATCTGTCAGTCATATATTGTTCAGTATATGACCCAGGCCTGTCTTACTTTGACTTCACAAGCTGTGCAGATTCAAACCCTGCTGGTTAATTTCACATGAAAACGGCTGCGCTAGCTCCAAGTTGTCATAAAATTCAGTGACGTTAGTTAAGGACAAGAATTTTCTGTTTGGATATTAAAGCTACATACATCAATTTGGCATAACTTAAGCATTGTTTGTTTTCTTTTTGTTTCATTTTTATACATCTGCTGAAACAGGATATAAATAATAAACAGTGTACTTGTCAAAAATGATATTCTTTCGTCCGCACAGCTCAGCTGAGGCTTAACACATGGCTGAGATTTTGGCAATGTTTGCTCCTGTGAAAATACTCTAAAGAACTGAAGGCTGAAAATTAGGAAATGTCTAACATCAGCAATATTAGCAATGATCTAATTTAAGCTTTAATAAATTACTTTGGTGATAATAAGGTAGGGACATATTTGATTTTTTTTTTTTCAAAAAAGCTGTTGGGTTTTTGGCAAGTTCATGTCTATTGGAAATCTGAATATGTACTCAATGTTCCTATTAGTCCAACCCAGTCATGTCCCTGCAGAGGAAGGAGGCGATGGGGTTGCTGTGATTGGTCCCTTGCTTTGTCCACCCACTACAATTTCTATTATAATACACTGACAGTACAGTACAGAGTTTCCACTAGCAGTGTCCAGTGGTACTGCTGTTTTCTCTTTTATTCTGTTTTTATTTGAATTGATTGACACTATTACATCATCAGTGGATATACCAGTGTTCCATACCCAACTGTTATGCATTATTTCACCTCAATCAAATACTCCATGGTACTTTTTGTGTTTTCGTAGCCTCATACAGGCTTGTGTTCTTATTTGAAATTCATACCCCTGGCACAGTAAATCTTTCCTTTTGTCTCTGCCTTTTAAGCAGAAGCTCCCGCCTGCAAAATGACCTTTAAGTAACCCCTTGGGTTAAGCTGAAGACTGCTTGATGGAGATCTTGTGTGTGACCACATGAAGGAGAGGGAGGGAGTTGCCGTGACCAAGCGACAGAGCGTGATGGGAGGGGCCTTTTCTGCTGAAATTGCAGCTTGGGGCCAATATCAATCCCTCGAGGCTGTGGAGTTATGTTTTTTAAGAGTCCCCTATGCCATGGCTGTACAGAATGTGGTTTGGCAGGGACCTCCTTCCTTTCTGTGGTGTGGGTATTCACGTCACTTGACATCATCCCGCTTCTAACTTAGATCAAAGGAGATGGCTGATCAGACTTTGTTCTACAAGAATCCCCCTTCCCACTACACCTGCTGCAAACACACTTCCATCCTGAGTGAAACGAACATCAAAAATAAATGAGGTGAAAGCAATTTGGTTGCGTTAGGATAACTGGTTATCTGCATGTGCAATGCATACATAATCAGGGAATAAATGCACACTATGAATCAGTGTAAAATTGCATGCTGAAATTTCAATACAGGATAACATGCGCTTGATACGGCAATAATGGGCCAACCCCTTGTCACATCGCCACATTATTGTACGCAATTTAATTAAGCACCTGGATGGGTGGGCATGAAAGTCCATAATCTAATCAATCTTCAAGCTTGGTGAGGCCATCCATCTCCAGTATAGATCTCATTACATGTCATCTTCTGAGTGGCTGCAGGCCATTGGTTTTCTTACACATATTTTCCATAGGGTAGGCATAATAAAACTACCACTGTTAGGTGGAATAAGAGGTGTACCAAAGTGTACCTGTATTATGGAATATATACAACTCAAGTCCACGTTAGAAAACTGCATACCTCAAACAACTTCTATCATGTTAAATCCCTGATTCAAACTCACAGACCCCTCTTTGTGGAGTCAAGTCGACTTGACATTGTCTGTTTGTAAATACCTCTTAACAGCCCTAAAATCTAAGTATTTCTTTCTTTCCAAAAGCCAAAAATCCCAACTTCTGTCAATCAGTTTGCAAACAGTGTTTTTACTCTTTAGCTTTAGCATCACTGGATCTGGGAACTGGTTATTGTTAGGAACAACAAAGATGGAGAAAGGAGTGAGAACGGACTTAATGCTTCATTCAAAATTTAATTAAGCGGAATTTGTTTAAAAAAAAAAAAGTTCTTTTGAACAGTCCAATATAGGTGTGGCTCTCAAGCAGTGAACCTTAAGGTGAGGGGCGGGGAACTTAAACACTGGACCGCATCCAATCCACAAGGGAGCTGATGGGAGGATTCATGCTGTTTCATGTCGTATGCCAGCTCAGGGTGGTTCCTCTGGCAGTGAAGATGAAAGCCTAGTTCTTTTCATGAGAACCACAAATGTGATTCCGCAGATTTATGTAGTGGCATCTGGCATCATAATAACGCTCGCCAGGATGAACACTACAGCACAACACTACAGTTTGTTTAGACGGTTATCTGAAACTCATGAAGCGAACATTCTTTGAGAGTGACCTCATTGTTGAAGACGTGATTGAGTGGTTCTCTGTTTAATATGTTTACAGTACACAGCGAATGTTCCCAAAGTCTGAAGCAAGATGAAGCATGCAACATTATAAAAGGGGGATTTTTGAGTCAATGTCCCTCCCTTACCTCATCACTTCATAATTATTTTCGTTATTCCTACAAATGGAACCCCTGTTTTATGTTTTTGTGTATCTAATCTTGAAAAAAATCACATGTGGAGGAAAAAAAGGTGCAAAGAAGGCAAAATAAGAAAGGAGCAAACTCTGAACTGCTGGGAGGCAATATCATTTTCCAATTTTATCTTCCCACGTTCGTAAGCAACAATATAAGCAAACAACCCTTACAATCACTGGCTATAGAGAGGAATACTAATGAATACATTTTAAAAGGCCAAACAACTTCCCCCTCTCAACCACAAAATCAATCAGCTGCAAAAACAAAGTTATTTAAACTAATTTTTTGGAATAAAGAATGAAATTCTATTGTATGATTAACACGTCAAGAAAATGTTGTAATGCTTGGTCCAAGAACTGTATTGCAAAAATACTCAATAGGCATGTAAGACTGAAAAAAGCAATCAAATGTGGAAGCAATTTAACACATTTCTGGATTTGAAAAAAAAGTTTTATGAGCAGTATTAAGGGTTATTAGAAAGATGAAAGAGCCACATACTTTGAAGACATTGACTGAGATGTGATTAGTACAAATTTTAAAAATGGGGAAAAAATTCTGAAGTAATGTGTAATGAGGTGCGTCTCCCCAGAGGTAATGAGAGACTGCACAGTTCTAATGTTGAGGGGCAGCTGACTCCACCGCAGACGATTGAATTTAGAAATGAAAGAATGAAGAGATAAAGGAGACAGTCTGCAAGTTTATCATTTTTTTGCAGCCAAGGGAAGATTAGTGAAAGATGAGCCTTGAGGGAAGACCAGAAGAGAAGAGGTAATAAGCAGGGAGAGAGCCTCTCTAGGAGGCCTTGTAAGTGCAATCAGTAAGTAAGAGGGAGGGAAAGGGATGAGTTGGTGACAGGACTTTTGGAGTTTTTAAGGACCATAATTAAGCACTATGAGAAGAATAATAATGCTAGATAGTTTGTGAGAGATTGCATTATAATATTTTAAAATAGCTGAAGTACTTTTTTCTTCAAAATATTGTGAACACCATCCCCAAGGTGTAACACTGTATGGAAAAAAATAGCATTATTTAAAATACTTAAACATAGAAAAGTATTAACCTCTTAATGGTTTCATATGTTAACAGTGTGTCTGTTCCTGTGAAAATGATCATTTTCAAATCATTTGCATGTGTTTCAGAAAAAAGGGCTTGACCATGTGAGAATGCATAAACAAATAGTCTATAATTACTGCAATATGGTGTAAAGGACCATGAGGAAAAAGTGCTCGTTTGAGACAAAATGGAAAAGGCTGATTGAAGTCCAGGTCAATGGTCATGGTCACCAACAACAACTAGATATATGGGTTTGTAGCACATCCATAATGCCTGGTGATGTCCCTGTCACACTCCATCTTACTCCTTGGTCATAGATATTTCTCAATGGAGAATTTATTTTTGCCTGGAGGTAGGAGACGAATAGACACCATCCATATGAGAAAGGCGGCCTTGTCCAGGTAATGGATTAAACTTGTAAAGACATTATAGCAAAGGATTGTCAGTTTTTTGTCCATGCTAATCCCTAATTATTTTCTGAATAAATGCAAGCATATTTTAAATTAACTTAACATTAAAGAATCACTTGTACAATGTTCTGAATCACATTCTTCCTCTTAAATACATATTTCAAATAATGATATTTCCTTGTCAAATCACCTCACTTTAACAGATTTTTTCCAAGTATCACTTCTCATTATCGCCAGCTCTCTCTGTGTGAAAATGTGGCCGCACTTGACACTCACCTCTGCGCAGTGTGAAAGGCTGTGAGAACAGGGCTCTCAGCTGTGGATACGGCTGCTGATGAGGGTGGTGCTGACCACAGTCCTTTTCTCCTGCCACTTCACTCTGCTCAGCGTCCCAAAAGAGACGTGGGATGATCTTGGCCAATTTGATCTAGAGGTCACTTAGACCATTGCGTGGGATAAGACTGTCCACCATGCAGGGGAAGCCGAGCCAACGATATCAAAATAGCTAACAGTTGGAGAATATTAAAAAATGGAATACACTAATGTCAGGCAACAGAATGGTGATTTTGGGTTACAGTCAGACATATCATGAAAGTGTAAACATTAATATATGTGCAGTGTGAAATAAAGTTTGACAATCCTCTCTTTTTTCCCCAGTACAAAAAGAATAGATAACCTGACCACAGATGACCAAAAGCAAGCTAAAACCTCTGAGAATTTTTCTTCCCAGCAGTGTTGCATGTCGGCCAAAGAAGAAAAAAAAATGCTTTATTCATTTGTTCGGCCAGCTGTCTATTCATGTGCTGAATGATATATTTTCGTTTGGAGACCTTAAAACGTATTTTTAATGACTCCACTCAGTCAACAAGTAATAAATTTAATTACCTTCCAGATTTTGTTTCGCTTCATTTGGGTTCCTCTTGGCCAGCCGCACCGCTTCTACTCACAGCCCTGTTTAATTAATAGAGAGAAGTAATTTGTTATGGCTTTGATGTTGGCAGAAAAAAAAATAAAGACAATGGTTGAACATGTTCAATGCCTATTCAATCAACAAACCACCTCTTGCACTCCCATAACGATCTGGCCAGGGAAATTGCATGCAGCCGAAAGCACTCCTTCAGCGCTAACATCATTGTGCAAAGCATGACGGCAGTTTTGTCTGATGCTGTGGAGAGTCTGGCCAGTTAGATCCTAACTATGCTTGACTTAATTTGAATTTCAGTCTTATCCTCCCCTGCCTGGAACCCTATTCATTTTGAATACAATATTTCATGCCATGGTAATTTATGGCAAAGATCACAGAGGGCACCAATGTAAAAAAAGTAAAATATTCATAATTTGAAATTGCCCTTTCCTAGTACCATTTTGACTGAGCAAACACTTAAGAATATAAGTGTCATGTATGGATGTTCTGACCATCTTGGTATTTGGGAAAAAAAACACAAAATACAAAAAAAAAAAACAGAGATTAAACTGAGTCTTACAATTTGAAAGACCCAAAAGCAACCACTGTCACTGACACACAAATGACCAATTAACTAAACTTGTTATGTAAATCAAGTAATTACATGGTCAAAGCAAAAGACTATTAGTGGTCACAGTTACAGAAGATAACAAACTGTAAATGGAAACAAAATCAAACCCCAGATTACACACACCAATTTGTCACTCCTCCAAATGAGAATAAAACAATGATTTTAACTCTATTCTCCAGATAAATTATTCTCACATACTGACTTTGAGCAGGGTACTGGGGTTTAGTGATGCAGATAGTATTCATCAAAAGGTGTCTATAGGGTTGTCTATAAGGTGTCTGAACCTGATCAAGATCCATTGGCCATCATAAAGTCCTGTTTTCAAACTCTGTCGAAGCAGACGTGGAGGCAGGCTTCTAGGTGCGGCTAAATTCTTGTCAAAATTTTATTGTCCAATCAGAGCCAAAGTGTCTCATTGGCTTTAATAGAAATCCATTTTTCTAACAGATTTCAAGAGAGGGTGGGCCTCTGGGCAGGGCTAAATTCTTGTCATAGTGTTGTAATGTCAATACATTTCAGTGGAAAGCCCAGCTTCCATGGTCTAAGTTGAACTTGACAAGCCGGGATTTTAATATTTCACCAAAAATTTGAAATGGCAGCTGTCAACACATGCAATGCTGCTTTATATTCACAAATTTCTTAAATTATGTGACAAGAATAAAGGCAAAATATTAAAAGAAAAAAAAACCTAACCTCATTAATTTTTAGAGGAGGTTTAGCTTCCTTTTCCTCCTCTGAACAGCTGCCACTGAAATAGTCTGAGTAAAGCCTGAGTGTTTTGCAACAGAAGTCAGGACATGAGTGGCGCACCATCCTTGGAATATTTTCAGTTTGTTTTACTTTGTTTTGATGTAATTCACCAGACCTCTCATATCAAAAATTAACAGACATAAAAGGATGCAGTTGCTCACACCCAGTTTTCCGGGAGGACAGCAACCAGCTTTCTTATTCTTAGGTGAGGGAGAGAGGTGGGGATATGACCACTTGTAATTTACTTCTGCACATAATCCTGAAAAATAAAGAAACTGGTAATGCTTTGAGTGAATAGCCCGCATAGCGAAGAACAGTTGTGTACCTCACTGATCTGTGTGTAAGACAGCATATTACTGTAATCACATAGGAGAACTGCTTCTGAAGATATAGCTGTCTAGACCTGATCTAGGGTACTTGAACATAACCATGCAATCATTAGGGTGCTGTGCATTACATACAGCCTGCGCACTTATAGAACTTGTGTGAAATTTGTATGAATCAATGGAATATGTGTGCCATTGTAATTGCACCAGGAACTGAAGGAAGTCAGTAATAAGAAAAAAAAACCCTCCTGCTTTGCCCTTTCAATATCTTAACGTCTGGTGGGGAATTAAATGTGACCCTGCTGTCACATGTTGAACGGCTCTTTGCTGAAAGTGGCCTGGGAAATTCCAAGCAGCAAAGCTGCATTTTCACCAGAGCAGAGCAGAGAAAGTGAGACCTCTGAGTGCAGGAATCAAGGTCTTTAATTTCCTTTAGCAAGGCGTTTACTGCATGGCATACAAGCCTGCACCGCTGAATTATTTGTCTCTCCCTTCGCAGGAATAAGCAGGAATAATTCTCACCTTAGCTCACGATGCCTCCGTCTGTTGACAATTACCGGGTGTCTTGGTTAAAGAGAGTACTTCTTGACTTTAAATGGGCATTAAACAGACCTTTGATCAAAGTATGGAGGACAGCTGTGAAGAAGCAATCAAACGTGTATTGTAGTAAGATCATCTTCAATGAGTTTAGATCAATGACACATTAGCGGTCAGAAATGATGAAACCCCCAAAAACCATCTACTTCTGAATGAAAAAAAAAATGTTTATGTTGTAAGGGGCTCATAATTAGCATAGGCTTTTGAGAATTAAATGGAACCCTTGATGACAGCTGTTTACAGAATGTCCTCCTCATACATGCTCATACATGCCTTTAATGCATGTGTGAGCAAAATGACATAATCATCAATGGAAAATGCACATGCTGCCCTCATATAGCAGGCATTAATTGTAAATTTGACTCAGGACAAATACCCACCTAATCCCATGCTACTTTTAATAGGCGTTTTGCAACACAGCTGCAACACACGATGGCCACAACTCAAGTGTGATCCTGTACTGAACACACCCAATGTGTGACAGCATGTTTCTTACAGTTCACATTGTGAACAGTCCTTTAACTCAGATGTCCTTGAACACATTTCCATCTCAACTTCAGAGACCAACAACGTCATTGTTACTACATTCCACTATAGTAGCGAGTGGCTTTTCAGATGCCCTTACATAGCTCTGATGCATTGATACATTAAGTGTTTGTGTAGTTGAATATATACGGAACAACCTTGCTCAGGGACGCATCATGCAGTGGAAAATGAACACACAAACCTGTTGTTACGCGCCCAGCACCTCGACCACTGCACAACACAGAGCCAATGCTTAAACCGTTAAACACCAATGACTAACTAATCAGGTAGGAGGGCAAACAGAAAGAACAGTTTATGGTTGACATTATTTAACGTGACATAACGTCAGGACTGTTATCAGGCAGCTGTTAAAAAATGAAAAGGGGTGTCATAAAAAAAGAGAACATGCCACCTTCAGCAGAATGTTTGCCACAAAATTCTCTGGACCTTTTTTGGAAGTTTAGGTTTTGTGGTCTTCAGATGTCTTCAACTTTATTGTTTGAGTAAATGTGAATTTTTATTCATGTTGATATGAAAGAGTTTCATATCCAGTGCTGTTTGTCACTGTGACTTGAATCCAAGGATGTCCCATCCCCCCTTTTCTTCCAGAGTCACCTCTAATCCATGCAATACTGCATACAAAGGCAGGGTAAAGTAAGTAATAACAAATTAGAAAGCTAAATTCATTGGCATTTAAAATTCAGTTGTATTTACTATAGCATAGTTATATAACATTATATATCAGTATTGATAGAAATTTCAGATGCTAATTTCAGTACTTTGCTTTTCATAATACAGAACTGATTCCTTTGATATCCAGTGTTGTGAATGTTTTTTTTTTATTTTGCGAAGCTTGAAGTCTCTTATATCATTTAATTAAATTTATTTTTGTGTGCAGCACTATTTTGAACACAAAAGCCTTCATAGAGCAAAGCAACATTCAAAGCTATTACAAAATAAAAATTACAATAAAAAATTCTATCAGCTGTTCTTATCACTTTCAGTTACTGTGGAAGAGTTTATTGCCAGCAAATGGCACAGAAATGTTAAGCGACACCTCAGTGTACAACAGTAAATTCAACAGACAGTTAGAAATCCCAACAGCATAGTAGAGAGTAGAGATAGGCAAGAGTTCCGTAAAATGAATATAATGATGCCCATAAAGCATATGCCCTTGTTTTCATGCTCCCCCTTCTCCTCAAGTGAAACTTTTCTTTTTCATGTATTAATTTATTAGAATAAATCAGTTCAAACTGTTTCAGAAAGCATTTGTGCTCAGACTGAAATGCTCAGCTGTCTGTCTGTGCAGTCGTTGAATTAGATCAAAATATGCAGTGAATATACCATAACACATTGGGGTAAGAAAAGTGTTCAAACACACAGCTGCTGATTGGAAAATGCACTGATGTGGTGTTAACCATAATGATAATGATTAGTATTATTTACTTGCTTAGAAGACCCCTTTATCCAAGGTGATGTGCAACTTGCATTTTACATATTGAAATCATGTAAGGCAGTCTTAAACTTAAGTTCCTTTTTAAAATTCACTGGGACAAATGTGGAGAAATACCCTATCTGGTTATTTTCTGTTGCTAACCTGAAGAGTAACATCTTTCTCTGTCACAAAATACATTACATACATTTCTGTCATTTAGCAGATGCTCTTATCCAGAGCAACTTACAGGTTACTCATTTATCCATTTATACTGCTGGCTATTTAATGAGGCAATTGTGGGTTAAGTACCTTGCCCAAGGGTACAACAGCGGTGCCCCAGCAGGTAAACGAACCAGCATCCTTTTGGTTACGAGCCCTGCTCATAACCACCATGCCACATCCCACATGCAACAAATAATATCTCTGCAGGATTTTAGCTCAAGAGACAGATGTGTCCACTCTGCAGTGCTTTTCAAAGGCTGTAGAGGTGACTTTATAACAAAAACATGAAGGCACCTCCCCGCTGCATTTTTGAAAGCTTCATTTGGGCCAGAAAAATTTTCGTTTTTTTAACAAGACCCTTTTTATAAAAATGCAAAGCATCCGCCATCTTGGAGCTGGGCCTTGCTTTGCTTTGACATGCTGAAAATAGACGCTTATTTTACTTTATTTTGTGCCTTTGCACTGCACTTTGAAAGCCACTGTAAAGCCACATCAGCCCAAGAAATCAATCCAAAAATTAAACAGGTATAGGGCCTCAGACATCACAGCAACATATAGACCACTCTGCAAAATAACTCATCCCCTTGCATTGGCTAAGCCATTAGTTTGGAGGTACCTGGAGAGGTGGTTCAGGGAGCTAGCTAATAGTAACCCAGGTTCATACAGCTTCAAAACAGAACCTATAGTAGCTAGTTACTGTAGGATTTTCTAAAAAGCTACACTGAGCTATTTACAGTAACTAAAAAAGAGTACAGTGGTTACAGTACATGTAAAGCAACATTCCACTGTCCTGTTTGACAGTCACTGACAAACCACAGCAACACGAACCACAATAAAGAACAACCACACCTTTTAAATGATTAATTCCATTAATTTGACAATTAACAGGGTTGCCACCGAGAGCTCCAGTAAAACGTACACATATTGTTAATTATGTGGCTATTTTGTTGTGGCAGTGTTTCAGCTCTGGCAAAAATAGACAAGGTAATATATCCATCAGGTCTATGGCAACCATGTTTATTAATGCATTCAACAATCTAAACTAGTGTGGGTCAAAAAAAAAGCCAAAAAATAAGAACTTATAAAATAATACAAACCCTTAGCATATTCCATTGGTATATCTAATATAATACATTACCTTGCTGGAGGTTCATGGTAAGTGTTTATACATAAACTGGTATGTAGCAAAATTAGGTGTTGCATCTGGTGCACAGAGTGGGGTAATGTGCTGGAAAAGTCATACAAACACTTGGGTTTAGCCTGGCATACCTGTGGAGAGATTGTGGAATCAATTTTGTAGTTGCATTAGAGGACCCACAAGTTGTTTAAAGAGGAAACAAATGGATCTCCTGTGTGATGCTTTGGATGTACCTGCTTTACGGTTTCTCAGTAATGTACTTGGAATGAAACTGGTACGCTGAATTAAGTTTTATTGGTCTTATAAAAAGCAGAAAGGTTTTCTTTTATTTGAGTACACATCCACAGTCTAAGTCAAGGTTTACAATAACAGTTTTTAGAGCAATATGTGGGTAGACAAATCCAAAGTCATTACAGCCACGAACTATGACAATGTTCAAAGATGATTTAAAAAAAAAAAAAACGTATAGTTTGGTGTTATTTATGCAAAGCTTTTTAGTTTTACAATTGATGGTGTTGTCCTTTGGCAGCATTGGTTCTGACTCAGGGCTCACTGTTTAACAGATTAAAAAAGTAAGCATGCATATCCCACTTCAGAAAATACAATTCTGATATGGCCTTGCATTTACCACCTTCTTTTCATACTGACTGCACAGTAGACTGCCATTTTGGTGCTTGTTGTTAAATGGCGGTTGGTTGATGAGCGTAGAGTTTTCGTCTGAGATTTGTTTCATAACTCACCAGCACACTGCACCTTGGGAAAGAGCCTGTCTGTAGAGACGCCGCGACCCCCAAGAGACAGGGAATTGGACAGCGCTACTTTGCGATACTTTCTGTTTTCATTGCAGGTTAGTTTGCCGCTATGCTGCGCGATCACATAAAAACAATGGGATATTTGAATCGAAATATAATGTGATGCTTAACCGGAACACAGAATCCATTTTTTCGGCGTTTATAAGTGTGTGGCAGGAGGTTTTCCAGCCCATTTGGCATTTTGCAAACAATGATGGTAATATTGTCAAAAATGACCCCATTTATGATTTGCATACCATAAACATGATGCATATAAAGACGTACTACCTTATTAGAGTTAAAATCCAACACCTGGACATGTCTGGTCTTATGCAGGCGGAGCGTGATTAAAAACAGATTATCTCACACATACAAATATGACCCTTGTGTTCCTGATTGTAGATTTTCAAGCAAATTGGTCATTTGGTAAAGGTCGTACAAAAACGATTATGAGTAAAGTGAGGGATGATCATGTTGTTGTGCCCTCTCAAGGTAACGGTGAACATCACGTCACAGAAGAACATAAAGCAAGCAGAGATTTCTTCATTATTCTGCCAGTGAGTTCAGCAGTGCTGGGAGCTGCATTGTAATTGATTCCATGTCATTTTTAGTCAACTTTATCATTAACATACTCAATGTCATTGGATGAAACACTAAGATCTTTTTTTTTCTGATGCTCTGCCTAATGCTCTCAGTAAGACTGCGGGAATTATCTTTAATGCATCGCTTATTTACAAAATGGCAGACAGTAACGACTTTGGCGGCTGGACCCTGCCGAAGTAACTCAGAACGTTTCAACATACAGTAGTTGTGCACATCGAAAGAAAACAAGGGTCTGCCCAGATTTCCCTTTCAGTCTGATTTTCCCTTTTTATGTTATTTGCATACAGAAAAATTATGAACAGAGATTCTCAATTTTCAGAGTGTGTGTACATGTTTGTGCTTACCCCCAGCTTTTTATTTTAAATGACAAAGAACAGGTAAAAAACAAAACAAAAAAACAGTAAAAATCAAAAAAACAATTAACGGTTGGCGTGACAAAAGACGCGACGTTAAATAACTTTGGTAAAAATACAGGACCGTCGAGGGAGAAAAGCAAGAAGACTAAGAAGGAAGAAATTTACAGCATATGCAATTCAAAAGAACACTTAAAAGAGGGAAAGACAATGCTTCTGAGTGAACATTTAAATGCTGACGTCTAAAACACAAATACGTTTAATACAGTGATTTTAAGCCGCAGAAGACGTGGAGCGTGACTTCCGGGATGGTCAGTTCTCGCCACATCGGGGCGCACCGGAGCACGAGCAGGGCAGGCCCGAGAGGCCTCAGCTGTTTACACGCAAGCGCTCGGGTAAAGAAGAGCTGCTTTTCGAAGGCACTCTCACGCCGTGTGTTCTGAATTTTAAAAAGTTTTTTTAAACAACAAAAAAAAAAAAAAAAAACACATCACTGGGAGTCCGGAACCACTGCTGCCAACGCAGCGCTGGAACGCTCATGCCCCTCTCAGAGTTATTTCCAATCCGTTCGCACCTCCAGCCGCCAAAAAACAACAGAAAGCCTTTCAGTGATATAACAGAGCAAATAATTAACAGCTCCTCTCCGATGTGTGCTGTCAGCCTCGTCTCTGGAATGCGCCAAAAAAAAAAAAAGTCCAGGCGCTCCACAGCAACACAATTCGTCCAGAAATCCTTAATCCTGCTTTCTTGATAACGGCTGGGCAGCTGGAGTGAGAAGTCCCTCTTCCATGATTGTCCATACATTTGCGGGAGGAAGGGGGGGGGCAACCGAAAGCCGGTCGTTGCTATCATATCTCTGTGTGTAAGTGCCCTTTGAGGTGAGCGCGCTGGCGTGCTCGTTTTTATCCGTCGGAATCGTCTTTGCACACGCAGCCGCATTCCTCGTGGTGTTCCAGGGCCACATCTGTCAGGGATTTCTGCAGCCCTCGTCCTGCACGACTGTATCTTAGCAGGAGGACCTGCGAGGAACAACATCGTAAAAATGATTTAGGCCTCTCCCCCGATTATTTGTTTGCGTGGCAGGGCCCTCTTATCCAGGGCGACTCACATAGCTCACATTTTTACAAATGATCCATTTATGCAGGGGGATGTTTGCTGAAGCATTTAAGGTCAAGCACCTGGCTCAGGGGTGTAATGGCTGCGCCTCACCTGGGAATCAAACCTGCAGCCCTTGGGCTGTGAGCCCAGCTCCCAATTATGCCTCGCTACCACCCTGTTCTAAAAGTGGCGTGTGCAGCCATCTCCACCACAGAATTACCGAAACGCGGCCTCTTACCTCGTGGTATTTTTTGGCCACTTTGGTGGGCGTGCACTGGCAGTTGTAGCAGCGGTGGCAGCAGCCGCAGTTCCCTCCGCACCGCTTGACCAGGAGGCAGGTGGGCCAGAAGATGGAGTCCGTGCGCTTGAGCTCCTCTCGGAGGGAGACGGAGAAGTTGCGCGGCGTGCAGCTGTACAGTCTCACCTCCTCTTTCAGCAGGTTCAGATCCGTCCCTCCTGCAGGAGACATGACAGCTTCCTATTTTCTGATCAACTTACTTATGACATTAGACTGCTCTAAATGACACAAAATAAATAGTGCCCCGCTGGGACACTGCTGGGTCACTCTGGATAAGAGTGTCTGCTAAATGCCAATAATGTAATATCAAAAAAAAATCATACAGAAAAAGTGACTTGGGGGAGAGTAAGTCAAGGCGACTAGCAACAGCTTTGATTAAAAAAAAAGGACAATCCACATCTGTTCACAAATTTGGCGCCATGATCAAAGGATTGAGCTCCATTAGCCAGAAGCAGGCTTCTGTTTGGCACAGTTTGCCCCTCTCTCACTCTGACACACTGCAAGCCTTGCCTGTGTGCTTCAGGGCATTTGAATCGCAAGGGAGGCCATGGATGAAATGACGGCAAGCCTACCTCTAGATTTCTTGGAATGGATGAAGGACTTTCCCAGCACATGCCATGTTGGCTTGTACAAGTCCTCCATGTCCAGCTTCCAGCGGTCGGGTTCCAAGTATTTCATAACCTCCTCCACGGTGCTAAAGCCGGATACAGCCTCACTCAACATGTCCGCACTTTGTAGAGACGGCGGCACAACCGCTGGTATTTCAGGTTCAGGAACTTTCTGCACTCAACACACACACACAAAAAACCCACACAAAAAAACAATGCTTTCAATGGGTCCAAATATTGTATCTGAACCAAATGATCTATGAAGCTAAGAGTATACCATGGCTTCCACTGTATGTATAGTTTATATATTTATTTCAGTTTCCACTACATCATTGCCAAACCCCAATGGAGTCCCAATAAAACCACAGTCAGACTTTACCATTTCACTGAACCAAAAAAAAGCTCCGCTGACAGTACAGCAGCTAGTCATTACAGCAGCCTGTTCCATCTCCATTGAACCCACCTGTTTCTGAATATTTCCAGTCATTTTAAGGGAAGTCATTATGATCAGTTGATCTCAATCAAGGAGTATTATCTGATCAGACAAAATAGTACTACAGTGATGTGTGTTGTCACATCACGAATAAATGCAAAGATGCAGGAGACTTGAATATGAGCAAATGAGAACCACAGAAAAGTGATTTTGCGAAAGTATTTGATTTTTTTTTCCCAGCTCGACTGCTGACTTTTTTATTTTTTCTCTACGCCGGAGGCACTGAAGTGTCAGGGGATTTGGGGACAAAGTCAAGCCAGGACAATGGAGAAAAGATAAGAGTGTCTCTCTAGCCGGGGTGCAGCTGTTCTGTCACCTACACTGTCTAGACAGAGACAGATAGCCTGCTAGATCCTTCTCGTGTCAATATTAGAAAGAAGATATGAGTGGGAAAATATTGGAAACTACCTATTGTGGTCACATATATCTGTCCAAACACAGACAATTCCTTCTGCTCGTGGTGGAGCCAGCTGGAGTTTGGCAACAGACCCTGCATGTGAATATTATCATCTTGGTTTTTTGTGTTTTGTCCAGTTTCTGTAACTGTCCCCTGCGTGTGTTTGGCTTGGCAGGAGCACCAGCGGTGGCTATGTGGCAGGCTTCCGTGACTGTCACAACCGCACAACACAATTCTGCAATGCCAGGCGGGGAGTGGTAAGACCTGTCATCTAAAAACAAGACCAGTTTGCACACAGCAGACTATTAGCCTGTCATGTGGGAGACCTTTTTGCGCTTTGTAGTTTTCGGATAGACATTTGACACGAGATAGCAGGCAGCATGCTATGATTTTTTTTTCACTGTTCAAAATGTCTACTTCTTCTCCCTTCTGCTACTGACTCCTAAGGTCATGCATGGCCCGGCCTCTTCCTATATTTTGGAACTTTTAATCCCTTACATCTATAAACATAATCTGAGTTCTATTGTCTCGGGTCATCTCACCATCCAAGACCACAAGTGAGATTTATTGAAAAACAGGTTTTGAATCATTTGGATTGGCAGAGGAGCTGTTATTAGTTTTAAAACTAAGCATAAGCCACATTTACAGTTCTTGTAATATTGCGTGTGTATTTATGATGTCCTTGTATTTATTTATTTAAAATGTTTTGTGCGTCATGTTGGACTGTTGCTCAGTCTGCTTATTAAATAGGCCTCTAGACATATACCACATAGAGTGTTCAATGAGTACTGTAAAATCAGAGTAAAAGTGTGGCAAGAACAAAAACTTGATGTATGCAATTCCTTCAATTAAAATAATGAAGATGGTGGAAATAATGAAATGAAACAAAGGGTCACTTAGGGGCAATGATGATATATTGTATAAACGTCACTTCAGAAGGTTACTTTATGAATTAATTATTTTTGTAGTTAAAACATGCCTCATTACACTGAATTTCAAAGAGAATGGGCGCCGAAAATGGATTGCATTTATTCATGCAATTTGGCTTAATTCCGCTAGGCGTTATCTTTAATACTCAGGGGTTTGAGAATTTAACAGCTTGTGAATGTAGACAGCAGAGGCTATGTGGCCATAGCTTCATCACCCCCCACTGTCAGCGCGCCCTTTAGAAACAGAATAAAGGCAGCTTTGGATCTGTGATGAGACTTTACCTGTCAAATGTTATTGACTCTAGAAATTGCCACTGCAGACTGGGATTGAGGTACCTCTCCAAAAATCTTCACAGATTGCCTTTCACAGAGTATACTGTGACAGCTATTTGATATTTGAATTCCGAATGTAAGTCATAAAGAATAAGGGTAATTTAAAATCACCATCATCTTTATGATTACTATCACATATACTTCAGATCACAATAAAATCCTCAGACCATACTTATTTTTGAAGTAAATGAAATATTTTTGCAGGAAAAGCCACCGTTTTGTACAGCATCATTCGTGAAATTAATATGACAATACTGAAGTATTTCATCTGCATTGACACGATATGATTATATTTGCATCAAAAAGCAAATCTTAACCAACTGCCCCGAGCTTTTCCATAGAGCTTCCTGGTGGAGCAGAGGTAGAATTGGAGGTGAAACAGTACATAAACAGCCTTTTCAAACTTGATTGGAAGGATGTGGCCCAATCCATGTGCTCGTTTGTGTTGAGCTCCAGGTGGGTTTGTCCCACCATGCCAGAGTTGATGTAAATGCGTACCCATGGACATACACATGTCCCAGCTTTAGTCAGAATGGAGGAACGTGACCCTTTACTGGGTGCACATCTTTGCTCAGTTGTCTTTCTCACCTTTCTGTCTCCATATTTAACCCAAACCACATGTGGCAGATGTATGTTTCAATTTTTCCCCTGAGGAGCTTCGTATGTAGTGGACCACATTATGTCCAGCAGGATGTTGCTATGCAGAGACAGGAAAGCAGCAAATCCTTACGCAACAACAATACTCCTCTACAATTATTTAAATGCTGCCCAATCCAGTTCTGCTATTTAGGTTTAGCGCTCCAGTGCTGGGTGAGAGGAACTGTGTCACAGTGCGTATAGCTTGTTTTCCACCAGCCACATTGAACTGTGGGTCAGTGACCCCAGGGTCTGTCTGAAAAATAAACGTTGTTCTCTTACATTACCTTGAGGTGCAGTTAGCTAGTCAGACATCAACCCCTTGCCCACCCAGCCTCTCTCACAGTAGTAGCTAAAAACAAGTTCAACAGCTAGGTATCTCACTGAAAAATAGCACCAGCTAGCAGCTAGTCCCATTGTAAATAATACAAAACCCCAGAATGAAAAGGTTCTCCCTCCTTCTTCAAACAGAGCATTTTTCACCATCTGCCTGGACATGTCCAGTGCTTGCTTTAATCACTTGTATTTGCTGGAGATCTGACTGTTTACTTATCATTATACCAGGCTTTCTCCTCAATCATAAATTCCATAAACACAGCCACTCATACCAATTGCAGTGCAACCATAACCTGGCTACATCAAGTCCTAGGTAGCCAGCTGTACCTGAAGCAATCCACTTTCAGTCCCACCTCATCTACAGCTGACCCTGAGTGGAAACAGCCTTTTCACTGTGGCCAGTTTCCAACAGTAGTTGAGTGCAGCTGATGGAAACTAGCTATGCATCGATTACATGACCGTGTTTATTTACGTGCAGTTGTTTGGACGGGATGTCATCTCATAAACACTGTGTATTTACCGCAGGTACCATAGTAGACCTACAGCAAAGGAGCTGGCCACATCTCAGTGAAGTGAATACTACATAAGAGAATGATTTTGCTATGCACATGTTGCCAAGCAATACTTACATGTAATACATACAATATGAAATAACTGCCCTGTCAGGTTTTGCTTATCACAATACTCACAGAATGTTTTGTTGAAAAAGGATTCATTTCTGAGAATCTGAAGATGAAACATGGGTGTAGTTACTGTAATCCTAAATAGCTAGGGTAGGCTAAGAACTTAACTAAGAAAGTAGCTAAGAAATTTCAAACTCAAACTCCAGACTGGTGAGGTTAAACCTTAATTACAGAACTGGACTGGGTTCTGACACTAACTGCTGAAAAGTGATATGACTGATGTGGCTTTTTAATGCTGTTGTGATGCTCATGAAGTATAGCTATTAAGCTCTTGGTTTGAGCTGCACTATAAACACATTTTCCACGTCGTGGCACTCGCTATAGCAGTCATTAAGGGACTTGCCCAGGCACACGGTGAATTATCCTCTGTTAGTTAAGTTCCCAAAAAATGTAACATCTACTCTTTTGGCTCTGAACTCCTGAACTCAATCAGTTTAATTCATCTCTACGTACACACATGAAAATGATTCCGTGACCCAGCAGGCTTAAACATACAGAACGCTTATTTTCCTCCGCTAATGCAAACCCATTAAGTCTTCTCAACTTTAAAGACAAACATCTGATCCTGAGTGTAAACCGAAGGGGAAATAAATAAACATCCATTACATGTAATACAAGCAGGCCTGTCACTTTTAGAAAAATCTACACGCCTCACAGAGGTTGAGCAAGAATCAGCCTTCTAAGGGTTACTGTTATTTTTATTTGGTTTGTTATTATAGAATGAAAATTTGCAATAAAATTCTTTTATACATAAGATACAATGTGGGGAGAAAACTGTAATATGTAAAAATGTTTTACATGCGTTGATGTGAGGACATGGTAAGTTGACGCTACAAAGATATTGTACGGCAACTGAGACATATAATAACAGCAAACAGCTCGATTTAGTGAATTTAAATGAATACAGATAAATGAATATTTAGAGGTTTGTGTGTTTTGATTGAAATGGGATATTCCTTAGATCGAGGAGATTAACTGAAAATCCAAAATGCCATCATTGCTTTAAACTCACTGACATACGCAACTGTTGATCCCTGTTGCTTGTCGGTTCGGCTCTTGATTGAATTTGTACAGAGCAGGAAGTGTATTAAGCTAATGAAAGGAGAACAAGCGCTCATCCATTAGCCTTCATTGGGGAAATAACCAATTAAATCCTTTCAAAATGTTGCACTGATGACACAAAATTTTCCTGGGATGACCACCGATTTCATTTAGGCTGAAGTAACAAGTAATCAAGGAAAATTAAGCTGCCCTTAATGCCTTTTGACATAGTGTAAGGAGCCATGGAAGGTTTTGTTGGTTTGTTACTAACTAAGCATGGCCAAAAGCAAACAGGAAAATGAGTTTAGTAGCCAGAAACTATATGAGGCCTGACCCTTGGTTCCTCCACCTCCACCTACATCTGCAGAGTAATTATATTTACTCCCACTCCCTCACCGCCCTCCTTGCTGCCCTGCTGTTCTGCCAGCATTTTCACTGGTTACATTCTCTCATTACTCATTTTCATAATGACATGATTTGCATGTGGTTGTCAAACACTTTAATGGAAGTCTGCCAACCTGCTGTTTCCCAGTGTGTGATGTACTTTTTTTTTTTTTTTGCCTGTGTCGTGAGCTGTGTGGTCTGTTCTGCTGTCAGCTGCTCAGACAATGCAGGCGAAAGCCCTACTTTCTTCTTTAGCACAATCAAATTTCATGTTTATATTTCATCTCGTCCGTGTCTTATCAAAATCAGTGGAAAAGGTAGAAAATGTCTTCTTAACATTTGTTTCATTACAATAGCACATTTTCATATCTGAAGAATAACAAACAAGAACAGGCATTAGTCATCCCTCTAGGGCTACACTGGTGGATGTCATTTTGTGTGCCTTGTCAACATCCAGTGGTATTGTTGCTACCTTGGCGGAGCCACTCAGCTAGTACGTATTAGGGCTACCATTAGGGCTGGTTGTTTGCAGGCAAAAAGTAAGATATTGCAAGGATTGCATTTTGTAATCTGTGAAAGAAATGTATAAGAAATCAACAAAAAAGTGGCAAAGCATGCAACTCTTCATAAGTAGCAGTTCATAATATTTTCACCAACACACTTAGTGTCCCGGTCACATCTTGCAAGCTGTAAACATTCCTCTAATCTATGTGTGACCTTCTCTTGCCTAGCAACCCTAAAAATATTTGGCCCCCTAACTGAGGGTTAACAAGGTTATGTTCTTTTCACCCCCCTCCACCTCCAACTTTTACCCTCTGCATTTCTTATACCATGGGTTATATTAATATACATTAAATATGACCTACAAGGTATTAAATTCAACTGGAATATCTCCTTCTGTTGTCCAGTTCCTAAACTGACGGATGATTCCTAATGTTTCTATGGCCTGTTTCTGTGTGTTACTGCTGTCAGACTATCCAAGCTCACAGAGACATGCAGACCAATATACCAGGCAGGAACAATGACAGTCCCCAAAGTGAGTAATCCAGTTACTTTTGCTGTTTTATATATTATTATTCTTTTTACATGCCACTACCATGAATTATTCACATTAATTAATTAATATTACAATTATCCATTGTTGGAAAATGGCACTGATTTCAAGCCAGCACCATCTAGTTATCACTATCCTAGTTATCATAGGTAGCAGCCTCAAATAGTGGTGAGGAATGGGACAATCCACAGGTGGCTGGTTTGATTACCAGGAGGGCTTCTGCTATGGCACCCTTGAGCACAGCACTTAACCTGAATAGCTTCAGTAAATATCAAGCTGTATAAGTGGATGATACGTATGCTGTGTAAGTTGCTCTGGATAAAAGTGTCTGCTAAGCAAATGTGCAATGTTTTTATGTCCCTGATTGAATAAACATATAGAAACCTGCTGTCAGTACTGGTAACAAGCCTTCGGCCTCAAATGTTTTAGATGCTGTTTCGTTTTTGATCCACAACAATGAAAACCAGCTTTCACTTTCTGAACAGTGTTGAGATGTATGCAGTAATAAACATGAAAGAAAATGCTTGCAGGAGTTAAGCACCATATTTCTACAAAATAGACAATTTTGGTAAATTACCATATTGTCACGATATATTTAACACAAGACAGTACCATACGTATGAAATTGAGCCATCTACAACTGGACATTCTTGTGTTCAGAGCAGTGTTTAAAGAGTATTACAACGTCAAATATTGTTCCACCCGGCCCTTTGGTTACCAGTTCAAAAGTAAGAAAGGATAACCACCCAGTTCTTTGATTGATAGCAATGTACAACATGTTTTATCTCTCTTTATGTACATGGGAACTGCCATCTGCACTCTACAAACTACACCACCCATGAGGCAATGCGGCTGACAAAATGTACCAATTAGATGAGTACTCTGGGGAAAAAAAATAAATAAATAACAGCACTGAGTCACAGTAAAATAGCTCCTCTGTGTAGCTCTGTTGAAGAATGCTAGCCTAAGCTCTAAATGGTAGACACACAAAGTCTTCCAGCAAAAGTTTTATTTTGGGAATAATAAATGCCAGAAATGCATTATCACTATGATTACTGCTTTCTAGCAGCAGTAATTAGCCAGACCTTGAAACCCTGAAGCCCTGAAACCTGCCTCTTCTCATGGTATTACTGCATTTGTTAATGGCTCAAATACTCTTTGAAGACATTGCTGAAGGTTAGCTGAGGAATTAGCCTACATGTTGCTCAACTGCACTTGTGGTATCCCAAGTAGAAGTCTCTATAGCTCTATAGTACACTTCACAAAAGTGCAGAATTCCAATCTATTGATTGCTGAATTTGATGGCAGACATTAGTGAATGCACAAAAGTCGTACTTGGTCCGTGTTTCATAGGGATAAGGGAATAATAATACAGTGCTTCTCTTGAAAAATACTTTTTTTTTTTTAGCTTTTTTCAATTGAGTGCAATATAATGGTTTTATTTTATCTCGTGCTCCGCTACTACACAGGCATGCTGAAGGATGGCATTGTAAAGGGGCCCGCTCCTGTATAAATAACCCATTGTGCATTTACTGACCGAGCTGTAATTGAGGTTCAGTGAAAGGCTCGACACAGCGCTGCCAGCTCTTTGACACAGAGATCCCCACGTCGCGCTGCCAGAAACTACAATTACACCTCCCCGGATCCCTCTCCGGTGAAAGGGCACCGGCCCTTTCCCCCTGTCGTCATGTTCGCCCTCGCTCACTCGTCCGCTGCTGCGCGGCGGGGCGAGCGCCGGAGCACAATGGCTCTCAGTGCAGAGCGGCACCGGGGCCCGCCTTCAGCGGTCCCTTCTGAAAGGGTCGCCGAGGGTCGGCGTTTGAAAGACGATTTTTTACCCCAGCCTTTATGAAGTCAATCTTTCTTCTGTGCGCCTTGTGTTTTTACAACCTTCTGTCTGGCCCGAGTGTTTCCAAAATCTCTTCCTAAAAATTACAGCTGGGGTTACTTTTTCCTTTCATGGAAGCGGTAAAGAGGAATTACCACTGTTTAAATATAAACTAACTGCTGCCCCATAGGTCCAGGGTTCCAGTAGCTCTGGTTTACCGCAGGGAAACAGAGGGCCGCTGTTTACACGGGGGTTCCAGAATTAAGGACTGCACACAAAAACCCAGGCGGGCCTGGAACAATCTGGCTTCTCTCTTCTGAATTCCCTTTGTAAATGCTGGCACACTGCCTTAATAAGAATGACAGACTGGCTTGCCCCACTGATTACATTCACAGCATGCACATACATGTATTTTATATATAAATATGGCGAAACTTCCTTGCATACACAGGTCTGTGGTGACTCTCTATTGAAAACCACTTGACTGTTAAAATGTAGCCTGGGGCAAAATCAAATAACACGAGGCCTGATTGTGACAAAATCCTTGTTTGTTATAGAAACAGCACTTCTGAATTTACTGGTAGTAGATTATTTTACCAGTCCTTTTGTGCAAGCAAACAGCTACAGCAATTACAAGCCCTTACTCAAACCTTTCACAAAGGCAGGCTAAAAACACTACAGCACTGCCAAACGAACTGGAAAACATCCTTGAAACCTAAGATGACAGTGTTAATATTGGGTCATGAACCCATGAAAAGTGACCTTTTTTATGTCTCCTGAGAGTTGCAACAATAACTGTCAACCTTCAGTACAGTGTAGGCCTCTGCTTTATGGTCCGATGTTTTTCTACAATTGCGATGTGAATGTCCTTTTCGCTTCAGGTCAACAACACTGTCATCATTTTCATTTGTAAATGCCTTCTTGTGCACGTGAGGTTGGAGACTGAACACAGTGACCGTCCGATGTACTGTGAAGAGCATGACCCCATTGTTCCAATAATGTACGAACAAAGTTGTCAGAGAGTTAACAAAATACAGAAAACATTGAACTATTACACTGCAAAGTATGCCAATGTATTTGTATAGTCTTTATCACAAATATTGTTAGGGTCAAGAAAAAATATTGTTTGAGAGAAACAAAGTACTAAAAAAAAAGAAAGAAAAGAAATGGAACAGATGTTCACGTAGCCTTTCGTTGGGCTGCTTATTTGAAACACAATGCCTTGGGGCAACTGATTAGTTCCACAGGTCTTTGGCTCCTTGTCCATACATACAACAAATGCTAATGTCTGCTATTGAGCACAGTAGCAGACACCAGGAAACACAGGAAGGGTACAGTACAGTTGATGTGCTGGTTTATAATGATCAAGCTACTGCATAGTCTGCGTTAACCACAAAAGCCTTGACAAAGAGTTACAATCAGGAAGCAAGCATAAACTGTAAAGTGTGTGTCTAATGGCCGTATGTCAGAGCTGTAGCAAATTATATGTTCCACAGACATCCTCCTCCACAACGGCTAAAAATAGCGTTCAGGATCCAGCTCCATTTCTTTTGATGTGTACACTGGAGACTCTTACCAAAACGCACCTCCTTTCAGTAAAGCAGCAGAACATTTCATAAAGAAAACACATAGTAAAATAAATATTACGCAGCACAGATAAATGCGTCAATTGAGAACCAAAAGCTACCTTCTGTTTGGAGTGACTGTTGAAAATGGCCACACCCTATCTCACATGGGACTTTTTCATGGATCTCCGACACCAGCATGTTTGGATACATTTTTCAAAAAAAAAAAATGAGCCCATAAACCATCCAGTGAAAGTGCTGACCTTGATGACAGTGTGAGATTGATGTTTTTATATTTCTACAGCTACATAGGGACAAGAGGTGAGGAAAGTCTGCACAAAAACCATACTTACGTACAGTGTCTCGTCGTTTTAACTACTTTTAATTGTACTCCTCTTTATACTTCAACTTTATATCATGATTAGAGGTAGACCAATATATCGGTCAGCTAACATTATCAGCTGTTATCTGCCATTTGTGAGGTTTCTGTCATCAACAAAGGCTAAGATGATAGGTGATGTTATTTTCTGCTTTTCTGCCCTTGTGTCATGTGTCACCCTTGATATCTGCAGTCACTCAGGTCGCTGCTGTGGAACATTAGTGACAGGTTGACGCTTGAAGTCATGGGATATGATAGCATGTACAATTTGATTCAGAGAAAACCTGATAACTTTTTAGCAGATATTATTGTTTCATCTTAGCCAGGCATGCGCATTGTTAGCAACATGTAGATGAATCTAGTATGAAATGACATTCATACTAGATTCATGACAATCTGACTTTCTGTTTTCTGAGCTAGATACTGTTAGCTTCTGCAGCTATTCTACAAATAAATACCCATCTTTTTATGTAGCTTAATGCTTTTTCATATTGGCTTGCACTAGTGAGATGGCTAGGAAAGCCATTTTAAATGACTTAATGTCCAAACATTCTCGTGCTATTTTAGATTTAGTACGTCAGCACTATTTGGTTTTGTAGTCAGACCATTACATTGCGTTGTACACATGCTCTATGTGACAAACCTGATGTTAGCTTATAATTTAAAAGTTTATCATTTCCTTTATGTTCACCCATAACCTTAGGTGACACTTTGTATGATGAGCATAAATTCCAAAGCCCAAACTAAGGCATCCATTGCATTCCCAACAAATGCCTCTGTAGAGGCTTTGATTTTCTGCTACCTTACTAAATTGGGGATTGGTCAAAGTTGATGTTAATCCATCGTTAAAAGCAAACATCTAAGATAAATCCCCGTAAATGTTCCCCTTGGCTCGCTCATTGTATTTACAGCAGCGTATTTTTAGCACCCTGTCTGTCAGCCAGTGTTATCTAATAACATCTCCTAAGATATCTTGCAATGTTTATCAGATAAAGAAATGCAGCTGTTAACAAGTGTACTGATACTTTCTATTTATTCTCAAGTATTTTTAGAGTTTGAAATGTTTGTGACAACTTTATAAGTGCACCACAAATCTTCTGTGCCTGTGACCAATTAATCCACTACGTTCAATAAATTTGATCATGGGAGTTCAACTATTTTGTGTAATTCTATTTTTTTATTATTAAATTGTTAATCAATACATTAGATGGACATCAGCATTATGTCAGTTATCAGGCCTCTTGCTCCCTACATATCGCCACTGGTGCTATAAATCACTGTGTCTGTCAGCCTCTAATTATGAAACAGCAATGCAATTTTGCACTAACACCTGCAGCAGCCACTTGCCAAGATCGGAACATTGAAGGAGCTTGAAATTCAAAGTGTATCATCTATACATCATCTATATTGTCCATTTTGTGAGGCAAAAGGGTGTTATCTTTGCATGCACATGGGTGCAGATTCGTTATTCCTATAAATAGCTGGCTCTCCAAAATGCAAGTGAGACGTCTTCTGTCAACCAGCCTGGCGACCGTAGGATGCCCAATGTTGTACATGCACTCACCAGTGCATTGCCTGGGAGAGCGATCAGATGGTACTCAAAAATAAAGGACAATTGTGAAAGATTGGCCAAAATGGCATTGCTAATATTCACCTGAAGATGTGAAAACAAGTCTTCTCTCCGGCGTATCATTATACTTTTGACACTGCACTTTTCTGTAGCCTACAATCGGGCAAAACAAAATAAAATGGAACAGAACAAAACAAAAAACCTCTCTGACTCCTTTTAAAAATTTTACCGTTTTTTTTTTTTTAACTCCCCTTGAATTGGCTTTCATTGTGCCAGTTTTCTCCAGTTTGCACAACTGTCTATCACAGCAGCCAGTGTTGAATTCAAGTACAGGGCAATGAATAAAATACTTGACAAACAAAAAAAAAAAAAAATCATTTCCTCTTTGAAGGTGTTACATTCCTTTCAGTAGCGTGCACCAGCAGCACATTGCGTAACCTGTGTTCCTTCCACATTTCATTCTGAATAAATACATTTTATTAATTACAGCAAGTCGGAGTTACAACAGGTATCGAGTGTCAAGGTGCAACACAGCCACATGAAGTAAGCTTTTGTTTGGCTGCAGCACTGAGGCTCATTCACAGAGGAGGCAAGGTTCGGGCACGCATGCACACTATGTAAACAACCCAGAGGAAGAACAACAAAACTTAATGAAAGCATTACACATCAAAGGGAAACGCATCTATTAAATCATATCTGAGGGATAACCTGAAATTTGTCAAACAATATTTGTCCGGATATAAGTGAGCGGGAAAGGTGAATTATTGTGGCTGCTGAAAGCACCAGAGAGAGCCACCATTAATACTGCACGGTTCACACTGACAAAAAAAGACAAAAAAAAAATCATTAAAGGAAAATCCTTGGGGGAGTTACCGTAAACTGAATGCCTTTGGTTTGGCAAACATTTATCGGCACACCTTTAACAACATACATTCCCATAGTTAGTTCTACTGCGCACACTGCAGGGTTTGCCTTGCACGCTTCTCTCCTGTTTTAAAAGAGAGGAACCAAAGACTCAACACAGCACCAGGGAAGAGTGAATGTAACAGGATAAGGTGGCGGCAAAGATACTCTGGTAGTGAAAAAGATATCATACTCTATATAGTTTACGTTGAAAATTCTACCCCTGCTGTCAGTAAGTGGAAAGTTCCATTAAAGGCACTCCTCCAATTCAGTGATGAAAACAGCTACTCAAACTACAGATGATCTGTTTACTGGACAGATATTCAGCTTTGTGTGCTTTGAAATGTTCTGTCTCTGCCATTGTTGAAATAAGTGTTCTGACTTGCACTGGACAGGAGTGGAATCTTCCATTACCTTCTGAACCTACTAGAAACAGAAGTTCAGTGAATGGAAGGAACACACAGCTGACAGACTCCATGGTCTTACTCTAACTCCGGGAACACAGAGCCTCACCTGACTGATAAAAAGAACAAATACTTGATTTCCATGTTCAAAACACATTCTGCTTGGAGTGCGTAATATTAAAAAATAATTTTAAATGATAAATAAACAATAAAACATTAAAAATTAATTAATAATGTCTCTGCCTTCTTTAATATAAAAGTTTATGGTTTGCTGGGTCATAACGAAGATTCAATAAGCAGCATAGCAAAATAGAGAATATCCGTGGCAAACTTCCCTAGATGCTGACAGCACCAGATCCTCCTATTACCTCTTAAGAGACTGAAAAACGGGACAGTTGGAACATGCAGTCTCCTGACTGACAGTCTCTGGTGATATACTGAACTGAGAGAACCATTATGATGTCATGTCTGGAACATTTACCTTACAGGTCAAGAGACCAAAGTTTAAATACCTAGGTTGAGAAATCTACATGATTACTTAATTATTATGGTTTCCTATGCAGAGATGGAGGGGTAATTCAACCCTGGAGAAATGTGCTCTGGCTAACATTGATCTGTTCAGGACCCCAGTTGTATGGGTTAAATATAAAATGGCTGATGAGGCCTGATTATATGTGGATTGTGATGAGATGAGAACCTTAATTGCCACCATTCCATGGAGGCTATGCAAAGGACTATTTTAAATACAGTATCCATTGCATAACACGGCTTGGTATTCAAACAACATATGGCTTGCTGCAAGAACTAATTACAGCACTCGAAGGAACTTGAGCACGCTTCCATTATTTATGAGTGTATTACAATGTTGTTCCAAGGATGATAAACATGTATTCAAATTAATGGAAAAATGCCACGTTTTTGCTGTTCAAAGCTACAGAATGGAGAACATTAACAACTGACGTTTTTACTGGACTGGGGACTGCACATTCAAATTCATGTGTTGCAGTATTGTGTGTTGGCATGGGTGTTTCACAGAGTTTCACTGCTAAGAACAAGGGAAAGGGGAGATGGGAGGGGCTCGAAGGGGTCAAATATACCGTAAGCATTATCCATAGGGAAATGTTTTTGGAAATTCTGTAAAATCAAAATGGATCTTTTTTTTAAAAATGTTATAAAGAATGAGCCATTAAAGTCTGCTGCAACTTTGTTATCATTATCCCTATTACCTGTACTCTCAGAGACGCTTTGAACTAACGGATATTTACTTCAGCAGATGTTACAGCTGTTGGCCATTTGGTAATTTAAACTGGGTTAAAAACAATTCTGAACAACTTCCCTTTCGTCCACCTGCCTGGTTTGCTGTCAAGATTCAAAGCCATTATGTGCCCTGAAACCCCAGTACAAGTCAAATTGTTTTACAAAAAGAGCATGTGGTGTGGATATATTCAATGTCATAAACCACAGCCAATTACACCAACTTCGTACCACAATGTTGTTTCATATTAAGATACCAAAGTGGAAACAGTTAATGGGAAATGGGTCCCAAACATGCATAAAAATGTTGTATGAGAAGCATATTGTTCTCCAAAAAAGAGAAAATCATATATAAATAAATCGTTAGATGGCTCTCAAGTACCACAGTGCTGTGGAAATAGACCATTAAATCAAATGCAGACGCCATAATCAAAAAGTCTGAGCCACCAAAGAGACGGATGGGGAAGTAGAGTAGACTGATTTTAGGAGACTGAGAGAGGCTCAGACATGGAGACACGGGCACAGCAGCATCCCTGGCCCTCATCCTCCTCAGCCCTCTGGGGTCGCATTGGGACTTTGGAGCCTGCCTTAATGTCACAGTGTGAAGTCATTAAAAAGTATTTAATCAGAGTCAATAAAACTAGCAAGGCACATGGCAAGTATGGTACATAACTTCTTAGGCAGCTGGTGGTCACAAAACAACACAGACAATGTCAACAGTGCTTAATTACATTAACTTTGCTCATCACAATTGTATTTTCCTAAGTAAACTCCTAAAACTCTAAAGCTAATGTTATTAAATTATTATTGTTATTATTCAGTTATGAAAGATAAATACTGTTGGTCCATTTGTAAATGAAGATAGAAACTGCATATGCATACCTTGCATTATCTATGTAGCCAATGACACACATTGAGGTGCTACAAAGGAAAGCTTATCAAAGTCCTGAAAAAACCATGGAATGACCACAGTAATGTTCAACATTGACCAGCTACTCTGCTGTTGACAATCCATGTGCTTATTTGTGTTCTCTAATTAAACACAAAGTGGGCTCAGCGATACTGGGGAGACTAACAAAGAATTTGATTAATGGGGCTGAATCAATCATTTTACAAACTTGGCTGCCCCTGATTCAATGAGTAATGAATTTGGTTAGTAATAATATAAGGGGTATGTTTCATACCAGAAAGAAATATGTACATTTAGGTAATTAGATATGGGAATTCATATAGGAATACATTGCTCAGCGGGACTGCTCCATGTGAAATATTCTGGCATAATACTGAATCATGCAATTGCACAATTTTATCACTATTTCTCTGAGCAAAAATCAGCTATAATTACTAAACTGCATGCATGTGGACAACAGAGTAGTTTTTGCTAATAACCACATCTACTATGCAGTGATAAAATAGGAAAAATAAGCATCTGTTTAACAATGGCTGTGCTCATTTTCTGTACCTCTGACAGAGAGATTGCTTTTGACTGGAGGACTGTTATTATGGTCAATATTGAAATTACAGTTGTTTATGCACAGATTAAACTAACATTTATTTCATGCCGGCACAGTAACCAAAAAAAAAAAAATGTACCGTGTCTCCTCAACTTATCCATTAGACATGTTTCACACAGTTTTGTGAAACTTCTTTTAGATGCTGCAGACTCGTCCGTAATTTCATAATTAAATGCTGTGCCTCATTTAATCTCCGATTCCACCCTACCCACCCACCATCATAAACAGAGCTCCTTTGCTGAGAGCGTTTATTTATTCCCCCATTAAAAACATTAACACATGAATGCGTTTATATTCAAATCGCCCTCATTGGCATTCTGCAAACGGATGCTCAGCCACTCCAAAGACAGAACTCTCCTAAGAGCTAGCAAACAATCAATAGCCAGGATCTTCCACAGGGGTTAGAATCCTGCACTGGACTGTCTCTTGTCCTTCAGTATTAACTTTGACTAGCGTGTTTGAATCCAGGTTTAAAACTGACGGGCGGTAACACTCCAATGCTAACATACAGTGCAGAGCCATTCTGCAGCACATCACACTAGGCCTTACCAGGATTCCTTTTTCTTTGACAGACATTAAACATTGATTTCACACAACCGGTCGACAGAAAAACACTCCCATCCCGGTACACGAAGCATACAAGTCTCAAATGTAACACATCGTTTGACTGACCGAAGCAAACATGGGGTCCAGTTTTGATTTGAGATCTGCGGGTGTGAAAGTGGCTGCTTTTTGAATGACTTGCTCAGACTCTGGACACGTCTTGGTAAACAGATTTGCAAGGTGACATTTCATAAGCACACACTTGGGGCATGTTTTCTCATGTGGTGAGGAAGGCGTTTCTCATGATCTATGTGACTTAAGTACAGTCAGATTGGTCCTTGCATGCTCTTTTATTCCTGTTAGATCAATATGTGATTAAACATGAAATAAGGGTGGCTTAAATGACAGCTAAATAACATTCAAAATGAAAAAAAATCTGCTGATATTTTGGCATGATGCATAGACATTTGAGAGTCAATTAAATTAAGATGAAAGCAATGAATCCACATTCAAATGTAACAATGGACCAGGCTCATGTGTGAAACTGACTTTAGCTACAATAACCACCGATGTGGGGTAATCAGCAATCATGTTGAGAGTTAATCAGTCATACACTCCCACACCACTGGCCCTGAAAGTTAACTCTCCACTCAGTTCAGTAAAATGCTGATGGAAGTGTTTGAGGACAATGCAATTTGGTTAAAATCAAACAGATACTGAGTAGGTCATAACTTATGTTTGAGATATTACGCCATTTTGAATGTCCCGTTCTCACCTTGAATGCAGCCTTGTTACAAGAACTGAATCTTGGCTATCTGATCTGAGCTCTGTTATACTGATATAATTGCAGTTAAGCTTGAGAGTCGAAACTGTGAGCATTCCTTTTCGTAGCTTAACAAAACTTGTAGGCTTGTGAAACCTGCCATTCAATGCAATTCAGGTGAAAACTGCAGCTTGTACATGCTCAAAATGGTATTTATCACATGTTGTTAGAACTCAAAACACTACAGCATCTATGCTGTTTTTGAATGTACAGTTTTAAAGTTCCCACCCCGAGTTCCAACTGGCGAACTTGTGGCAAACTCATGGCAAACTCGTAATGTCATTAACAGGGCAAGTTCAGGGCTGACACTGTACTGCGTGTCCCAGCCTTTCATTTGTGTTATTAATTGCAGAGTGTCAAGGGGAAATATGGAGAGTGGTATTTCACTCAGTTTATCTCCAGACTTTTGTGAGTGAAGGGGGGCGCTGCATTATACCTCGCTGTGGGTGGTCTAGCACGGGGAAGAAAGAGACGGGGGCGATGCTGCCGTCTCTCAGAGACACGTCCTGTGTTCAAGGCCGGGCTCCCTCTCCGCCTCTTTAATCCCTCCTTTATTTCCAGTTGGAGGAATTAATCAGGGAATTAATCCATCCAAGGGTCAATAAACCAACTAGTGTCCGCGCGGCTCAAAGTGATTGTGCCCGTGGAACTTCAGATCTGCCATGAATACAAAACGCTCCTTCTTTGACTCCGGTCTTAGGGAACGTCTATACTCATGCATCACACTGTCGCAACCAGCTGCAAATTCTGTCAGGCAGTGTGTCAGACAGAAAGCAATCCTATTTATATCTGATTGCTTTACATGAAAAAAGTTCAGTGAATAGCTACATAAGATGGGTAAGTCTGTAATGAAATAAATGGCTGATATGTGATGCATTAGGTCAGAAGGTCTTGTTGCTTAGTTCGGAAAGACAGAGAATGGGGGTCTCACCACTGGGAGCAGGGAGTACCGAATGCAGAAGCCTGGTTCCGCTGGGAAGTATTCGTCCGATGTGAAGCGTATCCTAATCTGGCTCCCCTTGGACACCTGGGTTCCTGGCGCTGCCTGTGACCCGCACCACCGGCCTAGTATGGCGCCGTCAGAGGGCTCCTCGATCTCTACAAAGTCATACCTGCAATTGTCAAAGAGAAGGACTGTTAAAAACACACATGCAAACCAATCCATTGGGTTTGCAAAGCAAAAAGCAGTGTGGCGTAACGGCAAGGAGTAGGACTTGTAACCAAAAGGCTGCTGGTTTGATTCCTCCCTACAGTGCTGCCGTTGTATCCTTTGGCAAGGTACTTAACCCAGAATTGCCTCAGTAAATGTCTGACTGTACAAATGCATAAAATTGTAACCTACTGCATGTAAGTTGCTCTGGATAAGAGTGTTTGTTAAATGACAATATTGTAATGTAAAAAGCTACCTGGCTTTAACTTAACAGTGGGCTAATTCCATTCTGAAGGCAGTTCTGATTGGATGAATATCCTGTTGGAGGGGGCCACACACAAACGGTACAAACTCCTGTCGTTTCCCTGATAGCTGCGTTAATGTCCCACAGACACGCAACACGACTTTCAGTCTCGCAAATCAGCCATCCACAAACAACGGCTTGTTGTCATACGAGAGCAATTTAGCTAACCAATACAGTGCGGCGTGCCGTGCGATAGGGCGGTGTCCTGGGGCGCTTGGTGTGCTTTCTTTACTAAGCGTGTTTCCCCTCATCCGAATTCGACTCTTGGGGGGGCAGCGAGGTACCACTAAATGGTTTACAACTACCGCCCCAACACTCAGTCAGGCTCCGTGGAGGCCCACTGTAACTGGATTATTCACAGTTTGTATTAAATATAAAAGATGAACTGCACATTACAAGTGCACCGCACAAGCTAAAGTGGATCGGGGGAGAGCATTAAGAACGATCACCTTTGCTAGCTGGCAACGGCAAGAACGTGTGCATCACACCATTTAGGAAATAAGTCTTTCGGGTTACTTTGAAATATCAATGTTCCTTTCCATCAGCTTGCAATGTAATTGCGGTGATTAGTGTTGAGTGTCTAACTCTCTACATGGCAACGCTTACAGAGTAGGCCAGTCTCCTTGGAAGAAAAAAAAAAGACAGTTGACGATGTCCCTTGAAAACAAAATCCCCAGAGACATTTGTAGAAAATGTGTTGCCAAGGCAACGGTCTCGTGATCAAAGCATCTTAAATGAGATTACATAGTTTTCAGTTTGGACAGCACTGAGACATACTGAGGATAAATTGTCAGAACAGTGCAATAGTGCAGAGAAGGGTAGCATTACTATTATTGCAGTTCATACAAAAGTGATAGTCCATTTGCTTTGTATTCACCAGTACTGTAACATAATGTGAACTACTGTGGTCAGAGCCACACCTCTGGCTGTATACTACAAGATGTACATGTTAAATGCAAATATACTGGCTAGTGCCTCCTGGAAAGTTCTAGACTTGTTTCTGTCAGCTGTGTGACAAATGGCTAAACGCTCAAATTGATGCCAAATTGATTTGTATTGTTTATCTGGCCTTGGATTTACAACCTTAGCTGAAATTGCTGAATTGAAAGTGCAGTGATAGAGAGGGTTTTTCTTGGGCCATTTCACCCAGAACTTTATGTGACAATTTAACAAATAGGCTATATCTTTCCCCAATATCAAACACATGGCTTTCTTAGAAACAATGTACTCTGTGAATTTCAGCGGCACTGTCCTGGATGAATGTAAATCCAATCAAAATTCATTCAAGTAAACGGCACGTGATTCTCTTCTCATTTGGTCAAAAATTTGATTTTTACAAAGCATGGTGACTGCATCCTCTCTCAGGGAAGCAGATGCTGTCTGCATTTGGCTCCTCCTTTACCGGTTTATTTTAATCATTTGACGTTAAAGAGGAAATAAAGTCATTTTCTTTCCTTTCCTTTTACTTTCATGTTCCTTTCCATGTTCCCCTTCTTTGATACTCTGGCCTGAATAGAATGTCTTCAAACCTCCACTGGCACAACTACACTGTATAAACTGTGGACTGGTGCCATATTATTTTGCCTGCATGACCCAATAACTCAGGAGTGTTCTGTAAACGATGGCTTCTGAGTCTTTTTGCCAAGACGGGGGCTATTTTTTGGCCTGCTGCTTAAATGCACTCTTACTCTTTATTTGGGAGTGCCAATGCAGATATTTAACTTCGGAAGGCTGTTTTCATTTTGTGAAGTCCGATGTTTTCACTTCAGACCAGTTTCTGTATAAATAGTGGTGGAATGAACAGGCATTAAACGGATTTGCCGTGATGTTTAATAAATGGATGTGGACAAACTCCTTTGCGCATTTGAATTTCACATGGGTCAGCACCAACCAAGAAAATGGAACCTTCATAACACTTGTACTGTTTGGACGAAGGAAGAAAGTATATATACCTAATAGGGTCCTCTAGTGCCATACTGGTGTTAATATTGTTCTTTGACCCCCTCCCAATGTACGTTTTTTCATAAGTTCCTGGAATGACCTGATATTACATTCACATTGTACCATACTTTCTCCACAAGAAAAGAGATGATTTATGCAGAATTTTTTTAATCAGTTCTAAGAAAGCCATGCAGCTGAATGTTTAGGCTGCTCTTTTTGTGAGTCAAACCTCAGACGTGGCCTTAATGTCAGCAGCAGATGGTACATAAATAATGCAGGGCAAAATTATTTTCTCCTGCTAAATTATTTCACATTTTTACATGTTCTGCTCCTTTTGTTTGCCATCTCTCCATTTACTCTTGAGTGGATGTACCTGCCAACATGCATTCGCGCTCTGACTTTGGATAGGAGCTCAGTGTGAAGAGCATATCTCTTCAGGCAAAAAGTGATATAATGCAGTATATTGCGGTGATATCGTTACAACAATCACGCTATACATATTCAGAGAGTACCTAGGGGGTTGTTTGTTTTCTATATTAATGATTGTAGACTAGTTCTGTGTGATGGTAATCATCTTTTTTCTAGGCCTGTATTAAGAAGTGAATACACATGGAACAAAGGAAAGCAACTCAAGGTTAAGTCCTGTGGAATTTGCTAGAAATGTGTTTTTTTTTTTCAAGACAAGCAGAACAGTATATAAACAGCTAACTGTAACAAGAGTGTTCCGAGTTCCATCTTCCAAGAGATAGCTGAAGGCTTCTGAAGAGCCACACTGTTGTGTGGTTTTATTTGTTTTGTGCGGGGCCATCAGTGTTTATTAGATGTCAGCAGATGGCAGTATCCTATTTATTGACTTGTTTTACTGTAATGAAGCAGTGGGACAAACACCTTGCGATGGATTGCCCTGTGAGCGTTTTCACATCGCATATTTCCACCCACGTTCTCATGAGAATATCGGCGCGCCGAGGGGACCGGAGAACGCCGTGTCGTGGGAGGGGGCATCGCCAACAGATTGCTGACGCGCCACGGGGATAAAAGACTGTGTGTGTATGTGTGTGTGTGTGTGTGTGTGTGCGCATCCATGGGGATTTGCATGTGTGCCTGAGTGTGGTTATCTGTGTGTGAATGCTCGCACAGATGTTTGTCTGTGTGTGCATGTGTGACCATGTGCTTAAGTGGATTTGTTTATATTTGTGTGTGCATGTGTATGTATTTTTTGTGTGTATGTGTATTTTGTATATGTGTGTATGTGTATGTGTGTGTATGTTTGTGGGTGTGTGTGTAGCATAGTGGTTAAGGAGCAGGACTCGTAACCGAAAGGACTCGTAACCGAAAGGTTGCTGGTTCGATCCCTGCTGGGACACTGCTGCTGTACCCTTGGGCAAGGTACTTAACCCACAGTTGCCTCAGTAACTATCCAGCTGTATAAATGGATATCATTGTAAAGAACTGTAACCTATGTAAGTCGCTTTGTATAAAAGCGTCTGCCAAATGAATAAATGTAAATGTAAATGTGTATGTGTGTCTGTGTGTGTGTGCGTGTGTGTGTGCTCACGCACATGCGTGTCTGTGTAAAGCATGTGTGTGTGCATGTGTATCTATGTATGTCCACGTAGGTGGGCTCATGTGTGTTATGCACGTGTGTAATCACTTGTGTGCAAAGGTACCTTAGGGCTCTGGACAGCGTGGGAAAAAGCAGTAGCAGAGGGTGTTTATACACAGTGCAATGAGGCTGTACGTTACTTAAGCTGGCTCTGTATTGTTTCCTGTGTGCTCTCCTGTGGCTCTGTGACTCCAGTTCACAGACAACCTGTGCAGTCTTGAACATGGAGGTGCCTGCCAAAACGGGTGTCGATCATCACTCCACCTGATTGCATGTATTGACTTTCCCTGGCGAGGGAGACGGCACAGAGAGCTCATTCACCGCGGCTGTCACGGAGCACACGCTTAAATTACAGGCAGGACATTAGGGAGAGGGCCGGTGTCCACAGCAGCCATATTGTGATACATTGAGCGGCCAATCGGGGGAGCTCCCTGGGAATATCTGGCCTCGGCGCTGACGTCTCTGTTGTGCTTACAGAGGTCACTCTCCCCCGCGGATGCATACGCTCGGCTGCGCGGGCGCCGGCGAATTAAATATGATGGACGACACGTTCGAGAGCGACGCTGATATACACCTCTGCAGATTTGTCTAAAAAATGACAGTGACGGAGACCGATGTTTCGCGCCTGCCCAGGCCATATTTATAAAATGAGCTCAGAGCGAAGGCTAGCACCGAAGGGCTGCCGGTGTCAAGCAGAAACAAACAGCCAGGCCTGAGTCGGCTGTATCTGCTGCAGCCATTTCCCCATGCCAGTCACCTGAGAGCAAATCAGTCCTGTGCAGGTTTATCTCTATTTATTCTGCTCTTAAATGGCAAAAGCAATGTAGAAAATGGCATACAATTCAGCTGCAACCCTTCAAAAAGGCCCAAAACAACAGAAGGCATCTTTCCACCAAATGTCAATGCGCGCACACACACACACACACACACACACACACACACACACACATACACACACACACAGAGTCCACTCTACTTGCACTTACTTGCATATACCGTCTTCTGGGTCCTCCAGCCCAAATCTTTCGTCAAAGGTTAACTGTATCCGCGCGTTCTCGTTGGCAGCCACCAGCCTCCAGACGAGCACCATGTTGCGGGGGTAGGTGCGGGGAAAGTTGGGGCTGTGGACTGTTCCATCTCCTGCCACTGTGAGGACCTTCTCATGCTGGGAGTCCTGAACCCCTTGAGACAGAGAGGAAACGGAACATATTCTCAGTGGTTAAACACGGGCAGAGCAGTGGCCAAGTCTGTTCCCTCCAGCTTTAAGGGTTCCTTTTGTCTACTGTGTTTGCTATAGCAATACATAACAAGCCATCGTAGGTTAAGGGTGGTATGACATTTTTGTCATTGCTAAACTTAGTCATTTGGTTACATTTATTTATTTATTTATTTATTACACAGCAGACATCCACTTTCTGTGGAGGGATGTATCCTCAAGGATAAAAAAGGCAGCAGACTGAAGCTGACATTTTTTTAAGGCAAATTTTCCTTTATTGAGGCCATGCGTCAGAAAGAAATACGGCACACGGCATGGAAGAGCACAGAAATACATCTATGTACTGTTAATGTTATTTTCTGAGGCAGTGAGTAAAAAGGCTGCATTCTGATTGAATACTCTGTGTTTGAGCATTACGGGACATGACACATAGGCATGGCAATGCATAATGTGTGAGAACGGACAAAATCTGGACTGTATACAAGACAGAGAAAAAAATGTGAAGGGCAGTCAGCTAGGTGAGGGAAAACACTGTATTTGGAAGTGCATATCTCCCTTCTGGCAGATACAACATCAGTGAGTCAACAAAAAGGAGACTTTGCCACATACATGGACTGGCTTAGCTACTATATCTGACAGACAATTGTAACATGATATTTAAGAGTGATGAATCCTACCAACAGTGAATAAACAAAAGCAGAGGCCTCACATAAGCACACATTCAATCTCTTTGGACTGTTCCATCTTTGGTCTCCTGTCTGAAGAAGCTTCCCTCTGAATCAACCCAATTACACAATGCAGTAACCGCTAATCACATATAAGTAATCACACACCGAAATCTCCACAAATGTTTAGTCTAACATTTAGCAGTTTGGAGAGCAAGTGACAATGCTGCTTGTTGTTGCTTTCACAGGCATTGAATTACAGTGAAAAACGGGCCATGACTTCCTGGTATTTTCCAAAATACCGTGCACTGACAGCGCCAGAGAAAATAGCAGTATTCTGCTTAGGGGGTTCTTATGTATACATACATAAAGCATTTACAGCCGCATCAGCAACGATTCATTAGCAATTGCCAGCGCACTTAACAGCCGTTAAAGTAATTCTAAAATATTTATAGCCACTTATTACCACTGGAATGAACGTCCATAGGACATAAAGTACATCAAACAACACATCAGGCTCAGCCAATATCAATCGCTATAAATGATTTCTGAATTTAGTTCTGCAGTCACATGATTGCTATCTGTCATGACTTGATTACCACCAATTTAGGAGAGTGATTAATTGTTAAAGAAGTGTCGGTCCGCGACACGAGCCGGCACATAGCCACTGGCTAATAAGATGCACACGGACATAGGGTTCCTTCCTTTCCCCATCCCGAACACATTGTCCCGAATGCTCTTTTTTTCACTGCCACCGCGTTCGGCTCGACAAGATGTAGAGCGCCGGCCACATCAGGTCCCTGTCTTTCCCCGGGCTTGACTTTCTAATTGCTATCCCCTTAAAAAAATAAAGCCTGCCTTTAGACAGCCTGTCCGCACGGGCAAACTGATTGCTACCATCAGCCGTGATGCATCGGCGAGTCGTCGGGGCCCTCTCAAATCAGGGCGCATAAGAGGCCGTAAAAAAAAAGAGGAGCAGAGCACCTGCTCTTAACGAGCTCCCTGCCGCGCGGCCCACCCTGGGAATTCACGGCCGGGCTTTAAATCACACGCGCCCCCCCCCCTCGCCCCACTCTCCATCAGCCTCTGTCACCTTGAGGAGGAAATACTGCCAATAAGCAGCCGCTTGCCGTGCACCACAATTAGGCAATGCACAACAATCCACCTGATCCCCCACCCCCCCCCCCCCCCCCCCCCGCACCCCCTATCTCTCATCTCTCCCTCACTCGCCCCGCAGCAACGATTCAGATCCTCGGCTTTGCGCCGTAAACGTTATTAAATGCCTTCATGTGGCATCTGTGAAAAGCTATGAAATCCACTCGTATAAATGTTCGGGGCGTTTCATTTTTTAAACACGGGACCACTGACCAGAGGAGTACCCGGATGTTCAATCATTCCCTCAGAAGCAGGTACACATAAATAAAATAAAAAAAACATACCGGTAGTGTTTTCTGATTGGTCCCATTTATTAGACTCTAAGTTGGCACCGTGCGCTTGCTAGCAGGTAGTAGATTTAGCAGATGTGTAAACATATTTCAGGTGCAGCAGTATATCATAATGATTTCGGTGGGAGTGTAATTGCTTTCAGCTACTTATTAAACCAAGGACAATCATTCACATCCTGGGACAGTTAGTACAGAGACTTTATTCCAACATCGAGCTTTTGAGAATGGCAGGGGCATTACCTCTGTATAAGAGCAAACTGCCACCAGTAGAAAATTAAACAGAGGTCTGCGTCCTAACATTCAGTAGGTTTCAACAAGGGCAATGAGTTACTGCATCTCGTTTCCACTAGATGCAAACAATATATTCTCGTTGACATAAAAGCATGTCTCTACCTGCTTCATTGAATAAAAGGATCCCTTAATGTATCAAAAATGAACAGAGACATCTTTCCTGGAGCCTTCAGCAATGGCCGAAGCAGTGCTTTGATGGAAGACATACGTTTTTCTTCTAACAAGATGTGTGGTAGGTTGTAATTTGAAAGCTAAAATGCAAAGAAAAGGCACATCTTACCTTTAAGTAACCACATTTTGTACTGAATAGGAATTTTGGCAGCGAGCACTAACTACGTCTAGCAGAGAAAAGACACAATGTCTGGATAAGTAAGCTCTAGCAAGATGATTCTTGCTCTCCGGAGATTGCAAACGGACAATGCGTGCAATATTAATCCAAATACCAGGCCCTCAAGGCAGCAACTGATTGCCATATACTACAAACACACCCTCTTCTGAAGACAGAACAATGTGTGTGCTAAGTGAATTATATAAACAGGCGATTCTTCTCCTGCTCCAGCCGAGATGCCTTTGATGTCATTTCATTTTAAGGAAAAAAACGGAGAGAAAAGCTTTATGGTTCTTTTAATCTCACTGAGCGTGCAGCAGCGGCGGGTTTGATTGACAGCTCTTGCTGCTTTGTTTTTGACAGTATTCCCTGGCCGGGCTCCAAATGTCTGAGAGAGAGCGCCGGCTTTCGGGTTCCTCTTTGCCACGGGGGGCGCGGGGGTTTCTGGTGACCACGGCGTGCTTTTTAATCGCCGTCCCATTCCCAATCTAGGAGCGCCGGTGGCTGGTGAGGAGCGTAATGATTAATGCAGAGGTCCGTTGTTTTTGGGCGCGCGGGTAAGAGGACCCGGGCAACACACTCCAGCACACATGGTTTCAATGCAGCAGGAGCATACAGAGGCAACTAAACAGGGGTGCAGACTGTGAGGTTGTGGGAGGTGGGGATTGGGGGGGGGGTGGGGGCAGTTATGTGATGAATGGAACGCCGGTCCATTGAGAGCACGATTAAAATCATGAGCTGGAGGAAAAAGCCGCTCCATGGGTGAGGCGGAGGGCGCGGAGAGAGGGATTCAGACAGACGGCAGAGGCTTCATGCGGAGGAGGGTTCTGCAGGCACAGAGATCAAAGCAGACTCTTACACTGTTGCAAATGATTTTACCGTTTAATGGGCCAGAGAAACTCTTTTTCTTTCTACTAACTACACACTACACTCTTCCAGGTGCCTGTTTTTCTTTCATTTATTTTTGGGGGGTGGTTGGGGGCTGGGATCCCCCTCAGAGTAGAGTGTATTCCATATACTGTACATTCGGGAACATTCTGTGAAACAAAATACATAGGGACATGCAACCAAAAAGCAAAATTCCGACACTCTCAAAAGGTATGTTTTGTCTGACTTTTCAAAAACTTAACCAGAAATGATGTATCAAATGCCAGGGCTCCTCCCCCCTGTTAGCCTATGTTTGGGTAAAGGGTGACCTCACTTTCCTGGTTAGAAAAAAAGACACTTCATGCTAACAATGGGGTCCCCTGGGTTAATTGCCTCAAACATGACTTTTCCTTGACCTAATTTTAGGAGAAAAGTGAGGATGATTAGGGCAGGAAGTGAGTTAAAGTAAATAGGCCCACACAGTGAATCCATTGTGTTTTGTTCACACATTACTCAGTAAAGTATTTCAGAGAAGCAACCAATGTCAAATATTAACCTTTCTGTCGCTAAGACAGGCATATGGGTAACACATAAGCTGCAGGAAGGGACCAAGCTTTTACAATTCTGTAATATTCCTGTGTTTGTTTTGCCTGTGGTTAAGGCAGGATTTTACTCTGGATTTATTTATCCTTAACTTTGACTCACTATATCAAAGTGTACTTACTCGAGCGCGTACACTAGAATGAAAGTGGTACTTTTTTTTTTACAAACTCAGTTTGATCAGCAAAACAAATTCAATACAGTGTGTTTGCACTGATGCTTGAATTTATTTTTAAGTCAAGGTTAAGGACAGATATTAACTGTATGTGGCTGTTTGCCTCAGGGCTGCAGCAAATTAGAACCTATTTATTTATCATGTAGAGACCCATTCACTTCTAATGATGGCTTTGAATTTGGTTCAGTCCTAAGGAGTTATTGTGGTTTAAAAAAACATGGTTTGCGCCATTATTAAGGTGCTGTTGATGACTAGTTAAGCATAAAACATGCTACATGCTTTCTGCAACTAGCCATCCCTCTAAAAAATGCCAATGTCCAATGCAACAGATATAGCTGGGGACTTTACCTTGTGTGTTTGTCCAAAACAAAGTCATGAGGCCGTATTAGTCAGGTTAAAAAATCTCTGACCCAGTTTTGAGGTCCAGTACAGTCATTCTCACATCTGCTGCTTATTACGGTTTTGCGGTGGTTACTACAGGTGCAGTAAATTACAGGCCTGGTTTCAAATATTTATTGCCTTTAGGTTTACAGTCGGTCAGCAAAGTTGCTGAACACCGAATGTGAATTTCTCATGCCATTTAAAAAGAATCTGGCTTTATGAGAGCATTGCTTCCTGCACTAACTTAATCTGCCGGACAGATGATTCTCTTTAAGTCGGACAAAGTTTGACACAATGATAAAGGAGATTGCATTATCTCAGCCGTTTAATGCATTTGATCTCGCCAAGAGCAGGACTTATTCATTCAGGTTTTGACCAGACCGCAGTTCTGCTTTTTTTTAATCCTTCTGTCCATGGTCCACATGTCCCCTGTATCTTTTTTTTTTTCCATGATGATGGCACTACACAACTGTGGCCAACCCCAGCAACGATCCCACCAGTCACAGACTCCACACTGAGCCACCGATGCACACCAAAGGAGATCAGCATCATCATTCCTTAGACCATTTAGAAATAAATGCCGCAGCTGATGTCTATATGCACCTTCCCATCTAAAGTGGGCATCAGTTGCAGCCATTCAGTTTGACAATCTGAGGAATGACGCTGTTAAGGATTATGGACTCCCTTGATACATAAACGACTCTGGTATGCCTGGGTGGTTACAAAGTAGCTGATATAAGACGGATTGCGCTCAAAAAGATTAGCATAGCATTCCTATTTCACCTGGGCTAGGTCTAGCTGTCTTTGTGGAACCCAAAGATGACAGTCTGCAACGTAGGAGGCTATGACACTGATTTACTGCCAAAGCCTTGATCCTCGTCATCTCAAAGAGACACTGTTAATTGGACACATCCCCTAAAATGTATTACTCTAACAATTAGCGAGAAATGCATTAACTCTGGACCTTTTTACTTCACATCATAAAAATGAGTAATCTGAAAATAAATGCCTCAGGCCCACGCGTCTTAAAGGTCAGCCCAAGTGTTGCACTCATAAAATTACTCAGGCTGTGGGGGCATATCCCTTTAGTCACAGGGGACAGTAAACAGCGACAGGAGGTTGGTGTTGATATCACCCGGGTATAAATACTAATAGGGCTCCTAATCACTGGGCTTGTCACTGACTAACTTAACTTGATACTCTTTCTACTTTTGGTATTTGCAAATCAAACCCTTGATATTTTGCCAACCACATCCAGATCAAGTCATCTGCAAGAACTTTATTTCAACTGACGAATCAGTAAGGACAGCGTACTTGCAGCTGGATGCTTAACATGCGCTCAGTCACTGTATTTACTCAAATCTGCTTACACAAAAACAGGAAGGGGGAAGTGTCTGTCTGATGCCAGGAGGGGCCAGCAGGGGGAGAAAGTCTCCGGTGACTCTGTGCTCTGGGGGGGCGACGGATGCTCAAGCTGAACTGAGAACAGTCGTGTCTTTCAAAAAAAAAAAAGGCTTTCAACCAGGTCTCAGGAATGGCCTGGAAGAACGCCAACGCAGGGGCGCAGAGGCACTCCGCAATCCCGCGGAGGGCACCGTCATCAGGATAGAAAACATGCATCATCTCGCTGTGTCTGGGAAACGGCTCCACGCCCCTACGAGGAAATCGGTCTGTTCACACGTCCTGCTGAAGCAGCCAAGGAACATCTGAGGATAGCATCAATAAGCCAGCTGGGAGCTTACCCAAGAATGTCGATCTTCCTGCTACACAAAGTGAGGGACACGAATGACAACAGTGCTGGACTAAATAGTGTCTGTTTTAGCAGGTATATAAAACAGACCAATAATTACAACGCGTTTGTGTAATAACTCACTTACAAGCACACTCTATGGCAGTGTTTCCTACACTGTCTGGCCCAGCTGGTGAGTCACCAGGACAGATCATCATATTCTTGTTTAAAAAAATGTACATAATGAACTGAATCCATGAAAGTACACAATCTGAAAAGCTCAAATAGCACACTGTCAAGACAAGATAACAGAGTTAAGAGAGCTTTATTCTCATTGCCCAGGACAACAAAATTACAGTGGCCACCCCGTATCAGTGCCAGAACAGCACGCAACACGAACTTAAAATCAACAAGATTATATTCAAAATGTATAAAATATAAGGAGTGTATAAAACGGGGAATGCAGTTTACATAAAAAAAAAAAACTTTGTTACAGTTGTCACGGCCTATATTTTAATTTTGAGCCTGTAGCTGTATTTGTGTACAGATTTGTTGGATTCAGCTGTGTTATCTGAGGTTAGTATCTACGTACAACCCGACACCCTCCTTTCGGTAGCCCCATGCCTGGGTGCTATCCCTGTCACGGGGAGGCCTCAGCATTCTGGGGGCACTTGCTCCTTTGCAGCGTAAATCTTATTCCAGAGCCATATGCTTACTGCGCGGCAGTAAATTACCCGCATGTCCTCCTCACCACACACGGCGCCAGTCCTCCTCCAGCTCCTCCAATAATCCCATCCTGGCTCTGTCACCCAGTACCATGGCATCCTGACAGGTACGGCACCTTTAAAAAGCTTCTCTTTTTTGTACGAATGTTTTGGATTTGATTTCAATTCTGAAACATCCCAGAGATGGTTATCACCTTTTTTGTTATCACAAAAGTTAGCCACTTTCATGTGTCCACATCCACAAAATATAAAAAGTGGTGTTAAGCCTTATTTTAAGTCTGCTTTTATGTTTGCACGCCCTGTTCACAAAATTCATACCTTTCTTGTTAATCTTCTCTTCATTTGTGTGCACATCTGCAGCCACCAAGGTGAACTGGGAACTGATTTCAAAGGATAGAGCTACACAGCAAACGCACACATGTGCTTGTGCGTGTGTGTCTATATATGTATAGGCATATATATTCCTTTCGAGAGGCATTCTTCTCACAGGGGAAGTCAGACTGCACAAGTGGCTTTATTAGCGAAAATAAATCCCTACACAAGACGTAATTGAGAAAGACTATAGAGACCACAGAGTGTTTCCGTATACACAGCGCACATGGGAAAATGAGGCCGACAGGCCTGTTTAAATTTTCTCCCTTTCAACACATTAAGTTGCGCCGTTCCGGCAGGCTAATCTCCGGCTGCACATTTGTTCTCTTCACGTTGCATGTGGCTTGTGTCCTTTAGCGATTCAGGAAACCCACTAATTACTGCTGACACTCCTGTCTGGCCTCCTCAAACGCCCCGCGGCTCTCAGATATCCTACACGCTGCCTTGTTGACACTTTCGCTGTGGAATTCTATTTACACGCACATGGCCGCATCCACCAGACTTGCACCTTTAACCCCCCGAGCCTCAACTTAGACATGACTTCATCCTTGGAATCTGGGAACCTCAACCAACTTCACAGAGGATACTTGAGCGTCCGCGTGACCGCAATCACGAATACCTCGGGATGATGTTCTTCTGCTTGACTAAATCCTGAACAATTAAATGAGGCCAATAACATTTGCAGACAATGTTTTACATAAGCAGAAAATTGTCTCTGGAAAGAATAAGCAAGCTGAGATAAAAGATTTACTACTGCAAAAGCAATGAGCGGCAATTGAATAAAAATACGAATTTCTACTTGCCAATGGAACTCTTAATAGGTTTATTAACTGATTGGATTCTAAGCAAGTTCTCTAGCTGTCCAGGCTATGTTTGTGCCAGTGCTGACTTTTTAGCAAATGCCGCAACAGGAAAGTAAAGTGGTTAAAGGTTTATTTCAATAAGTGTTCCAAATATGTATTTCTTCTTGATTGCCATTAAACATGCAGTCTTATAAAAATACCAACTTAAAACTCTTTTGGCAGCCATTTATTTACTCATTGCTCCTCCACTAACTATATTCTTTACATACTATGTAAGAATCTAAGATGATATTCACATTTCAGCAAATGTGGTAACAAACCATTGAATTTACTGGATAGGTAGAATTGCCATGATTCTCTTCAAGCCAGTTGTGATCACAGCAATACAAAGGTATTCAAACTTTCTTCTTGTGTGCTGTCATATTTATTCATTTTCATTTGATCAAGATAACCCTTAAGCTTTTTTTTTAAAAAAAAAAAAACTTTAATATGCTTGTATCGGAAATTAGCTTCTGCATTTAGTATAATGATGCTGTTCCTGATAGACAGTTGAAAGATGAAGTCCAAAATCAGCTACAGAAATTTGTGGAGGGATTTTCCCATTAAGGGGGGTCTGGACGTTAATAGACAAGGATATTAATCAGGTTCGTCTGAAAGGCACGCTGTCATACATAATAACAAGGCCTCGAGGGAAACGACTGATGAAAGTACAATCGATTTGATCAACAGCCATTAAACATCAACTAACACATCAAAGCCACACAGCAACACAGCAAAGTCAATAAGCCGAGTGTTGAAAAGCAAATGTTTAATTTGACTATCAGAAACAATACCCTAAGAAATGTCTTCCCAAACGCTGCGAGACAAAACTTTAACCTCTCTCCGGGTCTCCCGGCAGCCGCTGATGGACACATCAGTGAGTTTTCAAAAAAAAAAAAAAGTTACCGAGCAATTTTCCCCCCGCAGCTGTGGGGTCTAACGGCGGAGAGAGAGAGGCCTTTGTAGGCACATCTGTCAGACACTGGCAGCTGGAACCTGGGAGTGAATTACAGTGCTATCCAGCCTCGCCGCGCTGGCAGGCAGCTCACACTGCGAGATCAGGATACTGTTATTAAGAGCGATTGCCAATCCAGGTTTTCAAACGCGAGGGGGAGGGGGAACGGCGGGGGAGGGATGAAGTTTCACTGACGACTTGACGTCCCACGCATCCCTCTTTGTTGTGGGTTTGGCGATCCCCCTCTTGCGCTTGACAGCGATTTTACTCCCGTAAATTGTAATCTGGAAAAACTCAGGAAGATACTTAAATGCCTGGCTGCCATCTGAAAACGGATCCCTGGCTCGGCCCATTGATGTCTGGAATGTACGGAGAAGCGGGGCTTTCATGTCTGCGCGCACAGGGTACCCAAATGGTGGGGCGGGGGGGACAGACCTGCCTATTACCTTTAGCCTGAGACCGCAAAAACTCTGCATTGTAAACAAACGTTTTGCGCTGTATCTCAGGTTGCAGCTCCTATAATCGGCGCATTCACGGTAGCACCGAAACCATGCGAACTTCAGCCAAACAGACCTTCTTCCAGCAGCCCATTACCTCTGCTTTGTGAAAGACAGAACCGCTCATTTACGAGAACATTTCTCACCCAACATTGCACCTTTGGATGGCCCATCAGATACACATGGATGTACTAATAGACTCCTTTTCCCTAGAAAGCACACCACTTTATTAGTAGGTGTTGGTAAGTGAAGTATAAGATGACTTAAATCGTTTACCTTGGAAGGTGCAGCTTTACGGGAGAGATTGAATTGAACAGACTTCTGAACAGCTAGTGTTGGCCAAAGTTTGCACAGGCATGACTTGATTTCCAGCAGCCACAAATGAAATTATTGATTCAGATTGGGAAATGCAATGCACCAAGAACATTTTAATCAGAGTGGCGTAACAAGATACTCAACAATTTGGTTTTTGTTGCCAAAATATGAATCTTCCTGACTGATCTTAAAGAAATGCCATGCACTTGACATACCATCAACCTGCTTCCACAATCTGGGGACCAGCTGTCTTAACCATGGCCTTTTTGAAGTATCAACAAAGGCAAACAGAAAGAGAAAAAGAAATCACATAATACAGTAGTAGTTACTCAAGAGCAACAAAGGAAACAAAAAGGCCAATCAGTAAACAGGTGTTAATCAGCCAATTACTTTACACCCAGAAATATGGACACATGTCCTGCACTAGTCCTGCACTCTTATCTTCTGGTAACACTGGCATGACAGACTATGTAATGCGCTTGCTTTTTTATCTGTAGCAACTGCCAACACACAGCACTGATTCTGACTTTATCTGGACAACGCCACAGCTTTCAAGTGTGCGTTTAGACCTGCCTGTATTTTGCAGTGCCGCAGCCTCCTCACAGTCACAAAAAAGCAGACATTTTGATTATAGTGTCTGAAGCCTATTAGCTTTGTTTATAGGAGGTCTGATTTGTCTTACTGAAGGAGGAATTTGCTCATATGAGTTGAGCTGAGAAAAACTAAAAATGTGTCATTTAAATTCAAATACATTTTCAACCCATTTCATATGTCCAGGTCATTTAGAGGAGACTCCTTAGGATATGCATAATATTTATATTCAGTGTGCCACATAGGAAAGGAAAGATAGAGACTTAATGAGCACCTTAATGAGGAAGCCAGCCACGTATGCCCTTGACAAGTCTTATACGTCACGACACTGCCATTTTCCAGAAAACTGAAATGACACTTTTTGGACCCATAAAATCAGTATTCAGATAACTACTATCTATGACCATACAGTCTTACACTGTACACATGCTGAAATATAATTTCTCTGTAATGATAAAAACACATTTAGACAAAAGGTTGGAGGGGTCTTACCTAAGTATACATACAATGCCAAATTGTGTAGATTCTAACAGGGCTCTGGTTTTAACTTGTATCCACTAAAATGTTGGTATATTCCTGATTGGGGTCACGATTTAACCTGTTTCCTGGGTTTTGTCCTTTATTGGGGATCTAGTGGAAGGGGATGAGGATAACTGACTGAATCATATTTCTATATCCCATGATATTATGTCTTAAGCACATCCCTGTGAAAAACCAGGCAAAATATCAGGCTTTTCTACACGTATTACAATCCTAAAATGGATTATGCTTCTATGTTCCCTGAAGACCCTTGGAATTTACATGTGCTGTTTGTGAATGGCAACGATTTCATTGTTCAGAAGTTCACTGAATATCTAGGATGAAACTAAAACTAGAAGTGATGCTTTTGAACCCTTTCAGTGTAGGATGACTGTAGGATGAGAGAGTAAGCCTTTCACTCATTTTTTTTCAACAACAGTAGTGTCACCACATGCACATTGATTCTCTCAAGAAGTGCAGACATCCAGAAGTTTTTCAAAAAGTTTTTTGATGTCTGAACTTCTTCTGCCTCTTCTGTAAAATCTGCCTTTTTCAACCATGTTCTGTTTGCATGGCTAGTCTGCATCATCTACTGAAGCTGGAGAGTTATGCTCTAAAGGGATGTGGATCAAAATGTTCAACAGTGTATCCAAGTATTTGCTTTATATCATAAAGATTTTTTTTTCTCAGAGAAGCGCATTCTCTGTTTGGGTAGTGGAACACAACATGACAGACAGGCTGAGGGAGAGCAGCAGGGTTTCCGTCTATCTCATACAGAGATACAGAGTCTTAATAGTCTAACCTGTAATATGCTATTTCTCTCCCATAGATTTGCACTGAATTGACTCTCAAAAATACGTAACAAAGCGTGTCCCATTATCAGTTCAATACGGAACACGTCTTTTAGTTTCCAATTATGGGATGATTCCGTATTTTACGGGACGGTTGGCAATCCTAGTGTAAATGTGTTAATGGAGAAACCCCTGTGTTGATAACCAGATTACAGTGCAATTGACCAAATGTGTTAACTGTAATTATCATTGTCTGTGTTGTTTTGTATGTGAGAAGGCCAGCTATTGGCTAACAAGCCTCACTTGTTAATTAGCCTCTGTTTAAATACAGGTGTGTTTGACTGAATTGGTCAGTCAGTTTGCTGTGGCCCAAGCCATGCAGGTTCAGGCTTGTTTTGTAGGATTTTTTTAGAATCAATCATTGGTTTTGTAAATATTTGCCATTCCTACAGTTTTTATGTGCAGGGCATTGGTCAGCTGTTAGAGACCCTTAAAGCAGATAGGTTCAAGGGCAGGTAGTTTTAGAGATGAAGGATTCTCATTCACAGAGACAGTTAAAAATATATTGCAGTCTGCCCGTGGAAAAGCATTTGCTGCTGATTGTGTCAGGCCTATAAAAATGGCTGGATCCAGAATTGAAACCTGGAGGTAGTGTGGCTTTGTTCACATTTCACACACATTTTGACGAAGGACACCGGAAATGTTATGTTTCATCACTCATGGTAGTTCTTAATTAGGTGCGATATTTACAATCAGTCTGCCATTCATTTACAGGGCAACTGATGCTGAAAGGAATAAAGCAGGCAAAGCTAAATATTTACTGCTCAACGCTTATGTCATAGCTTGCATGGCCCATTACACATCTGAATGCCCCTATTCATCAAAGGCAAGCTGGCATTTTACGTAACAGTAACCGCTTTCTGTAACAGAACAGGTGCTAAGCAGAGTGTTTTTCAGTTTACTTCCTAAACGTCCGATAACGGGCGGTCGAAAAGGTGAACAACAGAATCAACAACACGAGTCTGCATCTGCGGCTTGTAGAAGCCACTCCACCTACAGTGTTGCCTCTAGAATGTCAGCCATTTACGTGAACTGAAAACAAACCAGCTTATCTACTCATTGCAAGGAAAGGGCTGAGGAGAACCGAGACGTTTGAGGTCCTCTGAAGTCATAGGTCTTCAGCCCGAATGAAACAGCAGGGATTAAAACTTGTCCGCTCACTGTCCTTCCGATGTTGGCGGCCATGCAGCTGTCCCAAGGGACGGAGAGCGTGGGGCATTTCCTCTGGGGTGTCAGCACAAATGCAACCTAGCAGACCCCTGTGGGAGAGGACGCGCAATCTGAGAGGAAGAGGTGGAAAGCGGAGGGCTGAGAAGTACACATGAAAAAGAGAGGGAAAAACCGAGGAAGATAAACAGCTTCCAGGCCTTCGCAAAGCACAGCCTTTAATCTACAGAGAAATCTCAGCGTAAGCAAGAAACATACACCCACTCAGACACCTGGGGAAATTCTCTTTTTTTTTTGGAACAGATTCTTCCTCATGATTTCAGTAGTGTCTGTAATTATTGGCACCTTTTGCATAAGCGTGACATATCTTCACTTATTTATCAGTTTTTCTTTTCACATGAGGAAAAGTGCATGCCATTTTATGCAAATGTACAGATGTTGACTGTACCAGTTCTTGTGCACACAATTTTGACACTACTATTATGTGACATTTCAGATTGGTGAAGTTCCACATGAACTGAAATGTCAGCACACAATAAAAGTTTAAGGAGCAAAATTAGCGTGTACTAGTACCACACATATTCATGTCACATTTGCTCCCTACTTTGCACCTGACCAATAGGGTGAGGTCTGTGTGCTTTGCAAGTTCAGGTGTGAGGATGCTGACATGTTGACTTGACACCACCATCTGAAGATATCCGGTAACATTTCACTTTAGGGCTCTGGGTAGACATTGTAGTGTTTCCCCCTACTGCTTTGCAAGGCTGGAATCCAAACTTGCTTCATGGGGGCTGAACTGAAGTCTAAATACTGTCACCTGTATACTGGACTATAAGAGTGTATCATGTCACATGTCTCACATTTTCTCAAATGATCATTACCAGAGAGATCAAGTCACTAAATGTGCTTATTTGACATCTGGTGAATGGGAATTATAATAGTCATTGTGTTCTACCTTAAAACATTTAGCAAATATTCAGCAATAATATTAAAACAGTGTGATTTTGAAATTCTGGAGAACTTCTGTTGTGTTTTTTGTGAGAATGCTCAAATGACCGAATAAAACAGTGAAATCCAGTAAAATGCAGTCAGGTTCCTTGGAAGCCCTGCATCTTTTGACACCATGTGGAGATCTTTCTGCACAGAGCTAATGCTCCTGTCTACCTACCTATTCACCCAGCACGCTGACATGGCTTCAAGCTAAGTACAGTCTATCCCTTATGCAACCCTGACATGCTGCTACAAAATGCCATCATTGAAGGGCTTGCTTTTGTTGCCAAAACGAGGTTGAAAACAAGGCTACAGCATTTAGGTCGGATATGGCTTTCACCATCCTGCTATTGGGGTGAAATACACAGAACAATACTCACATCCAGCTTTAAGTTATGCATGCCCTACCTCCAGAACTCAGCCCTGAATGACTTCCTGTCATATAAAATAAAAGGAGTAGTCAGTGTGTTCTTTCTGTGCAAATCATGGCATGTGGTCATGATTTTAGACTGATCAGCTAAAGTAATAAACTCCACATGTTATTTGATTTAAAATGAAATACAACCTTAAAGCAGAGGACAGGAGGATTATGCCTGTACAAAAAACTTAACTTCATAATGATTCAATATGGAATCAGGAAAAAAAGAGGCCAGGATGAAATTAAACATTGGATTAATCACTCAATGGGAGTCATTCCTTAAGGTTGTCTGCCGCATGCCTGGTATGTCAAACCAAAAACAAACCCTGGGATTAATTATGTGAACACTAAATCAGTTTGTCATGTCATGCGGAAAAAATTTCTGATGCCTTCAGTGCAGACCACAAATAGACATGTATCTTACCATTTTCAGCATTCATTTGGCACATGTCAAGTGTTGATTAGAAGGAGCCCATGGCATTCGGTGGATTTTAAAAACTATTTTCAAATGACATTCTTCTCTTCTTTCAGACTCTCAGTTTCTTTGTACATCAGGATACTGTACTTTTAGTTTTGAGGTCAATATGTTTTAAGGTGAGAAAGATGAGAAAGATGAGAAAGACAACAACGTTCATATTAAGGACCCATGTTTTCTTTTTTTTTGAAAATAACAAAATAAGATTGACTTATTTTGAAAGCACATCACCTGCTGCACTTGCTGAGGGTGCTGGAAAATAAATGCTTAAAAGATATGGGATTCTGCAGTTTAAGGGCTGGAACCACTCAGACCTCTATATAGGTCTACAATTTCTCAAACTTCAAAAATCACTGATTCAAGGGTTTTTCCCTCGGCTTCCAAAGGAGGACATGCGTAACAGAGTGTAAAGCACTTGTGTGAGGCATTTAGCACAGAGAGTGTTTAGAAACAGTTAGAAACAGCATGAGCATTGAAATCAGGTCAGAGATTTTCAAATTCTTCGGGGTCTTCGCCCAGTGAGAAGGTCAGAGTTGAATTCGTAGGCATTACATCTTGACCACATCAATGGCTTGTTTTCTGAGTTTTAAAGTTCGGAACAGCCACTTGCTTATAAATCAGCACTTGATAAATTGTCTTGAATTATCTGTAAACAGTCCTGTTCTTGGAACCCAGAGAAAAATAGTCTGCAAATCCTAAAAAAACAACCAGACATTCCCAAAATTTGATACCCAGCTTCTACAGGTTGTGGAAAACAACTTGCAGAGCAAACTTTGTACCTAAGCTTTAGTGAGGTGTTATTTGACAAATGGCAACAAAAGATAGATTGGGCATGTCAATGGAATCTCATTAGCCAGCAGGGCTCCTGGGCTATTTTAATGTTGTCATCCATGAGTGTTAATGAGAAACAGCTGAGCAGATGTTCAGCCTGGAAAGGGGGGAAAAAAATGAAGGGTTGGAGGGGGGGAGTCGCACCTTGCTGATAGCGAGCTGTCCTGTCACCTGCCTCCTGTCGGTTTGGGAAATTCACTTATGAAAGAGGCCCCCGTCGGGCACTGGCCCGCTGTCCCCGTCACTGCTTTTTAACTGCACTGCAGCACGTTCACGAGAGCGCTGCTGTCACTGCCCGTCTGTGCACCGAAATGCTTTAACTCCCAATCCATGGCGTCCGCCAGTTATGAGTCTGAGAGACGAAGCCTGTTTCTGGACATCCTCTGTTTTTTTCACGGTGCTGATTTTTCATGTTTTCGTTTCCATGCTAATTTCAGTGTGCTACAATCTACAGCCTATCTGCACCATAGATTTTACCTCCAAATTAATGACACAACTACATTTTCCTGTATGCCTGAAATTGCCCATGTTTGTTTGTTTTACATCAACACTGTGTTTTGTGCTTACTGTAGACATACCACAGTCTTGCTTGAAACTTCAATTTTCCTTTAAACGCCTAATCTGAGTTTACTTTGGTCTCATTAGTATTCTAGGAATAGCTAGCACTCTTGAGGTTCCATGTGGTTAATTTTGACTGCAGGGTGTGTAAGGAATGTGTTTTGTGCTGTAAATCCAATCTGTGCTTTGGGAAAGTCTACCAATTCTCTAAACAGTCTGTGTGATTTGGTTACATCCCACACACAACTAGCACGCTGCATTAAATCAAATCACAAAAAAATGAGCAGCGCCATAACACAATCTAATACAGTCCCGCTGTCCCGACACCCTGCTGAACTAGTTAATTTTGAGGATATTTTTTAATATATGTCATCTTAATTTCAAAACCCTGAAATACAAATCAAATCCCTTCTCATTATGAAATAAAATCTGCCAACATCCCCTGCACACCGAAGCATTAAAAAAATCACGTACACCTGTGCACAAGAAAAACATTCAATAACAAACTCCGCCTTGTCACAAAAGCAAACCGATACCAGTTAACATGTGAGTACACAAACTAACAGTTTTAAATAATATAAATCAGTGTTTCTCAATTGCATTTTAAAGATACACAGTAAGTGATCACAGCAAAGAACAGTTTCAAACATACAAGAACACTACTCTACTGAGACAAACTCTACTGAGACAAAAACAGACACATCATCTGTGTGAACTGTGTGACAAAGATGCAAATAAGGGGCAAATTAGAGACTGTCTAAGCTCCACGGTGTTGTCTTGATAACAGCAGTGCTTCGGGCTCCAGACTCAGAACATTGGGGAGATTATTAATTAGGAAAGTCTACCAGCTATGCATATTTAATATTCTCTTTGACCTGAGTCACGCAGGCCCCTTATTTTACTGGCCTGGATTAACTCAGGCATCTAAAGCTGACAGGCATGCGGCTTTGACCAGCTCCCTTGTACAAGGTCACTAGTGATAATAACCTAAAAGTTCATGATTTAATTAAACCCTCCATTAAGAATCCGAGTGACTATACATAATGTTTGGATTGACATAACCATTAATGGCCAATTTATCAAGTCTTCTAACGTAAGTGGACAGTATATTCTCTTCCAAAGAGCAGTGTTTGCTATAAATCAAACATGCAGAGGACATTGTCCATTAATGTGAACACTTTGAATCTATAACCTTTCAGATTATTTCAGTTCTTATACATCTGATACCACAAACAAACAATAAATGTGCTGCGTTTTAAAACCATATTCAAATCATAACTGGATATCTTTGCAGTTACTAGACAGAAGTCCCAAGTTCCTGATGCTTTTATACCCACTTACAAACTGATACCCACCTGAGTTTTAATACAAAATGGTTAGAATTTCCAAAGTTTCCATTAAAAGTACAGTACAGGGAAAAGCACGTGGTTCAGACTGCCTTTCTTTTAATGACGATATCAGGACAACTTACCCACTCTTTAAAGTTGGGGGTTTGATTTTGGTATGGAAAAACAGAGGCAGAGGTCTGATCTCTTGCAACATTTTTAAAAGCATGGTGAACCTCAGCTGCTTTCAATGACAGCCAATGAGTGGACTTTGTTCAAACAGTAGATGTTGTGGGAGTAGACAGAACATGATCATCCGTTGTCTGTCACAATAATACACTTACAATCTGTATTGTATTGGGGAGGCCAGTGTGCAACAACGCTGACCCGGTGCCATACTTCCAGCGAGTGGGTGCCTTTCATCACTCCTCTGCAATATCTAGCTCCAGCTCACAGACACCCCATCATGTGAGTGCATTGTTATGCTTCATTCCTGTGTAGGTGGTCAGACACATTCTCTGAAACCCCTGCTTATCAAATGTTTGTGCTGAGCAATGAACTCGTTTGGGAAATCCAGCATGTAAAAATGGCATCAACTGAAACTGTCACTGATAAATAGCTATATTTCTAAAAATCCTCTTATACAGAACCTTAAAGTAACTTTGTTGCTCAATAATTATTCCAGTAATGGCAAGTGGGGGCAGAGTTTGGCCTTCCTGCAGAGGACAAAATCCCACCCTGCTGATGTAATAAAGGCCATCCCTTATGATCACAGCATGCCCCACCTCTCTAAAATCACAAAGCACCTCCCTTCTGTTTGAATGATCCGTGCCATGATCACCTCCCAATCATTCTTTAAATCCCAGCAGCGCTGACAGTATTAAATGGCTTTTAAAATGAGAGCATACATTGTACAGCTGGCAAATGATTTCTCACTTAACAATAATGGATGAGAAAAGTATCTGACATTAAATGAAAAAAATTCTTCTTTTTGGAAAACACTGTTCCAGCTATCATGTGCTCTGTTGTACTGGGCCTCACAGTTATAGGAAGGCTCCAGCAGACCACAGTTCTAATATCATGAATATAACTTTGATATTCCTTTAGATGTGCCCCTCTGCAGTGGAACTGAGCTATATTATGGATGCACTCAAAGAGCAGATTGTGATGGGATGGGACAAACTTGGGTGGACAAAGAAAAGCTGTGCATTTCAAATGCAGAAACATATTTGGATGTTAAACATAAAACTGAATATAAAAAGAGAACATGAAGTAGAAATGCAACACAATTCAATAATTCTAAATACAATTACATTTAAATAAGTGAGTTTAATAAAACAAAAAAGACATCAAAAAAGGAAAACGTGTTATAAAAAATCTGTTCTTTTTCAGTTGCTTTCGTGTTACTGCTCATATGTTTTCCCCTAGTTTGTGTAATCAACTCCCAAATTAGCAGGAAGCTTTCTGTCAAATACAAACATCCAGTTCAAAAGTGCTTTCACACAAGGTGGTCGCTACAGTGGGCTTTTCATAGAATTTTAAAGTACAGGAAAGTACTGTACTTTGGAATGCTTTGAAATGTATTTTTCACCACAAATCAAGGACATATCTGAGAAAAAAGTCTAATGACTATTTTACAGCAAAGCCCAATACTCGTGGTAGAAAGTGAAGAAATTTGTTTATCTTTCCTTACTTTTGCGTCTATCATGTCTACAAAAACTATGCCATGGCAAGGAATAGGATAAATGATCTCTGTGCTGCCCCTTTGCTGTGACGGACAGGTGTGGTGGCCAATGGCAAGCTCCCTGACCAACCACAACAAAAATAAGCCACAGCAGGTCATTTCATCCCACTGCAGGCTTCTGTTGAAATATGTTAGCATTCATAAACTAACCACTTAACTGCATTGGGATCTGCATACACTGAACGTTTCTTGTATTTCAAAAAGTTCATACCTATGCAAACACTGAATGCTGAGTGGAGCCTAACCCAACAAGTAATGTCTGAAGCCTGAAGTCTCAGCAGGACCATTTGTGTACCACCTGGGTAAGGGGAATTCAAGAAATGTAACCCTGCTTTTGTATTTTCCATAATACCAACCACAAGTATATTCCTTCGGAACATGTTATGGTTAGGGCGGTGATAACCTGAGGATGATTTCACTCACATATGAGAGCCAGGTTCCACGGAAAAGCCGCGAACACTGAGCCCAAGACGCGTGTCCTCGAGGTGGGGGCGACGCAACACATGCGAGCTCCCTGGCAAACGGTGTCCATCTCTCTCTGCACAGACGCGGGCGCTGAAATAATAAAAGATCTTCTGCGGACAGAAATCGATGGCTCTCCAAAAGCCTGCCGGGTTGTTTAAGGTGAAGAGCCTCCCACCAAGGCCTTTCTTCACTTTATGGAGGGGGGCAGGAGAAATCTTGCATGGAGTGATGAAGTGCTTAACAGCACGCTACCGCTGCCCCGCGCTGACCCGCCGCCGGCGTCTCCGGCCGCCCCCCCGGCTCAGAGGAACCTGGGATTGATCCGCGACTTAAAAGAAGAGGCTACCGATTATTTTAACAACATGACAAATCTTATCTCTCTGGCAGGGGAGGCTCTGTTTTGACATCTGATCCGCGTGTCAGTCAGGTGTAGGAGCGCTCAAACAGCGCACATAAAAGAGATGCGAGACGGAGACGCATTAAGATCGCACTGACAGGGAGTGATGAAACCCGACCAGGAATGTAGGTGTGCCCTCCGCAGACGGCTCCCAAGGTCAACTCATCACGCCCGCCTGCTGCCAAAATTGTGGGATTAATGGAATTTAGTTTACTTTAAAAAGGCAGCAGCCGTGTAAAAACCTAAGTCTCAATGTGCTGATGGCATTATATGGATTGAGACCGGTTCCACTGAGCACATCTTTAAACACAAATACAGCACAGGTTATCCAAGAGTCAGTGCATGTCAGCTTCTATTTCTAAGACATAAGTCTGATTAGCTAACAATGCCTACTTGTCACCAGATTAAATGGCAGATTTGATTCAGAGAACTTCACAAACAATATAACTGTAGTAGGATTTGTGATGCAACATGAACCTACAGGTTGTTTGTGGTAAGGCACTGTCAGGTCAGTGCTGTTTTTCGTTGACCTATGATGACCTAAGCTTTGATGTACTCAAATAGAACCTCAGCTGAACATTACAGATCATAAAAAAATAATCAGTTTACTCTGTGGTTTTGGCCTGCCTGATTAAAAGCCATGAAAATAACACATATCTTCCGTATATTTAATTTAAGGAGCACGTTGTGAGTCATGCCAAATCATCAGACAGTAGCAGTTGCACCATATAGCACGTGTCGTATTAAAATCATATTTCGACTTGGTCACACCTTTTTCAGTATTATCAAGTACTCAGCGAAGCAATCATTACTTCGCTTCCTTGGTGATTTGCAGAAAATTCATCAAACAAAAATTCAAGGCTAAGCTGCTAACTGTTTTTACCCGGCCCCATATCAGAAATATATGTATTTTGCACATAATCCCTTACTGAAGTTGCAGTCTGTTCCAGCATCTGCAGGCAAGGTTTTGTACTAGAGGGATTGGAATCCTGAGTTTGATTCTAATTACTTTGCAGACCTCTCCGTCTTGCTTTCAATTTTCAACTTATAGCAGCTGTAGCCGGCTAAGTCTCTGCTTTGCCGCTAAAAAGGTGTGCCACAAATCTGGTGCACAAAACAGAGAAGGGGGAAAAAAGCCAGACAGGAATGTACAATTTTTTGTAGTTACTCTTCTTAAGAAAAACGCCAGGTCATCACCTTTGTTGGGAGTGTCAGAACAAATTTATTAGATATTAACATTTATTAGCATGTTTTGAAAACATTTCTCCCGCAGATAAATTAATGTGGTCAGCTTTCTGCTTTTGTTTTTCCTTACTCCTTGCACAAGGTATGCAGGACAAACAATGAAGTCATCACATTTCTTAATAGTTTAAAATGCAGCAGTCAGCAATATAATTTTCAGTCTCTGCCAGCAGCTGTTTTCAGTCCACTACACCACATGCGGCTAGCTAGCTAGGAAGTAACGCTATCAAAAGTTCATTTAGGCCACACTCCTGGGGATGGGGACAGCCAGTTTGTCTATATGCGCTGGAGCTATGGATGCCAAAGCTAAGAGCTAATAAGCTATTTAGTATAATAGCATTTGCTTATTCTGACCGAGTAGTATAGCAGCATAGCTACCTAAGTGCTGAGTTAGAAACACTAAAACAGAAGCATATATAGGGCATTTAATGTTTTTACAAAGAATGTACGACCTGCTCATTGATCAATGATTCTATAATGTGGAAGTTGAGAGAGTAAGCTCTTATTTCTTATAAGCTCCATTTATTTTCAGTATGCATTCATGATGTTTCAGTGCAAATATGCAGGTCTATAGCCTTGGTGGAGTGGCGGTGGAACAATGAGGTACGTTCAGAGAAAGACATACACACTAGTGGCAAAATACTTTTTCCCGTCAGAAAAATGCTTTCCACCAGCCAGGGCCCTGCACTTATAACAATTCCATTACTGATTCCGAATGGCTTTCAGCAGCCATAAATGCAACCCGTGTTACTGCTGGAGGGAGAAATTGTGGATTTAAGACGTGACCTTCCAATGTACAGGGGAAAATAGCAACATCCCTTTACACTGTTTATCGATGCTTGGAGAGCTGCAGGTTGTTACCAGAAGCCCTCACCATCATGAGGTTCAAGGCATATTTTGGCCCAGGGGGCAGCTTTTAAGGATTATGACTATATGTCGAAGGCACGGTGCATTACCAAACAGACTTTGGGATACACATATATTTTTTAGATTAACTAACATCGGCTAGGCTGCATTCAAGCTCAGTGCGATCTTTACGGAAAGTATAATATTAAAGGCAAAGCACACAGGCATGGTCTGAGGAACGATAAACGACACCTTAGCACAGGTGGTAGGAAAACAAGAGGAAGCAGAGGCACTTGTGGGATTACAGGCTCACTGACCGCTCGTAATCAGGTGCACTGAATTGACGTTCTGAAAACAAGCGCGTGGTGAACGCTGCAGCGCTACTATGCAATAACGCCGGGGTTTCATAAATGAAATGAAAGAGCAGGCCGACATCCTCCATCACACTGCATTTCTCATAACTCAAAACCAACATTTAGAACAATGCAGGCTCCCTTTAATCTACTGTAATATGGATGGGAGTTTGGCTTTCGGGAGTTTCCCTTTAATCAAGCAGAATGTGGACGAGTGTTTGTCTTTGGGAAGGTGAAAGCCACCGTGCTTGCGGACCACCGTGCCTCCTAATCAAAGTGCGGCCGCTCTTCCTCTCGGAGAGCAGACCTCAGCCCCGGCGATGTGCCGTGTAGGAACTGCTCTAATCCTAATATTTGGGGTAAGAACGGGGCTGCTGAGGACCATTAGCCGTAACCAGCTGTCGGGGAATCAGTGATGGTGGTCTGCCTTTTTCATCGCTAGGCCTGGCGTCAAGAGAGAAATCACACCAATTAGGGAGGTGAATCAAGGAAGACGTAAACTTTGCAAGACTCTCACTCCAGCCCACCAACATTTCACCTCGCCGGGGTTTTCATAGAAGGGAGCAGCACAGAGGGCTTGTTCTGGGACTCCTTTTTTTGTTCTGTAGAGAAGACAAATATTGAACATACTTTCAGACACGGCTCTTTTTGTCGGCTTGGACTTAAACGTGTGGATTCAAGGGGGCTGCTCCGTTTCCTGCGTCTCACATTCTAACCCACCTATGCCGTGCATTCAGGGGCCTAATACATTATTCTGTGTGCAAGCATTCCATCCGCTTGAGCTGCGCTTGCCTCACCTGGATAATGCCTGGAATATAAATACAAGCAGGGCTGTTCTAAGTCGGCTGCATGAGGTACGCATTAGATGCACTGGATGGAGGTTAAATCCGGATAGCCTTTCTACGCTCACTGACGTGGGACATTTTACTTTCCAACACGCACACGTGTGGCACGCGCGCACACACACACACACACACACACACACACACACACACCTATACTAATAAACCTACACCCACTGATAGGGAAGGGCACTGCTACACTGTAAATGAAACAACGCTCATGGCGGAACAGAGCATGGCATTTCAAAAAGGTGCTTTTTTGCTGGAAGAAGGTGACACTTAATAACAAAGGAGATATTACTATGAGAAGGTAATACACCTGGAGAAAGAAAAAAAACAGTTGGAAGAGGGGGTACTGTAGGTGAAGGGGCCAAAACATATCTGCGATCCTGACCAGCAGCCTCCAGCGGTGAGATAAACTGGCTTTGTCCTCCCAGAGACAAGGGTGGATTGGTTGGCCAGGGGTTCTCATCTCAATGCTCTCTGGCACCCTGTAACATGTCAAACACTTGCGAGTTGCTCAGATGACGTCAGCACCTGTTCTCCAATGAGCACCCACTCCATTGTAATGCACTGTGTGACTTGCAGCATTAAAGATGGCTACCGGGTGTGTGTGAGAATAACGGAGGATTGTGTTCCTCTTACTTCAGCACTGCTGCATGAGTGCAGACGGTGTCATGGTGAGACATACCTAATATACAATTGGCAATTCCTAAACCGAGTTGCATAAAAGGGGGAACAAGCATACAAACTATGACTACAGTTAACTACATGTTAAAAATTAGCATCACCTCAAGAGATGAAATGTACGCTCTGGTGGTGCATGGCTCAGACTGTGCAGTGCTGCCTGGGGAAGAAGATACTTCTAGAAGAAGGAGATGACACTGGAAGATGTGGATACTTCTAGAGGAAGAGAATCTCTACAGTGCAAGAGAACAGCGCTGGCTGAAGACCACACGCTGGTGCAGCCCAATGCTCTGACGCAGCTCACTCGAGATACTGAAACTCCATCCTGACCTACTTAGCTGGGAGGCCAGTTCCCTGGGAGAATCTGCCCCAACAGCCCAAGTGACAAACACCAGTAGCCAGCAACTTGCTTACATGCCTAACAGATTCCACAGCATTCAAACAAGTGCAGACAGCAAAAGAATTGTAATCCATCTACACTGTAATCCTCAGTTGGCATTAGTCATGGGTCACCGTGGAAGGATGTTGTGTAAAAATCTGCTTATAAGCACTGGTTGTTCACTTTCAGTAAAAGCACACCATTGTGTTGCTTTGTATAGTTTATCCCTGCCACCAGGGAATGCAATTAATTCTGAGTTTCCGTGTCCGCCACATAAATACCTTTTTTCTTTCTAACAGGGTTTTTCCAATTGCATCTACTTTCCCCACCCAGTGGGGTCATCACTCAAGTCAACGTTTAAGTCCATGATTTCCTCAGCTCAGTTCATCTTGCCAATTCAAAATTCATTTGAGAAAACTGACGCCGGATAAGCACACGCTCTTAATTGGGAGCCACTTTGTAACCAATCTACCCTGGCAAAAATGGATTCCCGTTTCCTCCTGTAATCAAATCAAACATTAGCATGCCGCATCCTCCATGTGTGATAATATGGATTGGAACGAGGGCTGAATTCTGACTGAATGAAAAAGAATTAACTTGCGGCGCATTTGACCAAAGATCATCAAAGCCACATTAACAAGACCAAATGCACAGGGCACATGCTCCATCATGTTTGAGACATGGGCCACTAGAGGAGATAAGGGTTGAGTAATTAAATTTCCCTGAATCCTCAGACTGGCCTTCTCTAACTACAGTATTTACCAGCCATTTCCTTTTATCAGCAGGTGTACAAAGGAATGTTTCCCCCTGTTCTCACTGCTGGCACTCGGCTCTGGTCCCTCGCTTTCAAAATGAATTAAACACTCTGTTATCTTGTTCTCGCCATTATCTCAACATAAAAAGGAAATTACACAGCCCTTAAAGTCAGTTCCGCTTTATTTAAGTCCACTGATTTCCTATCCTGCTGATATATTGCATTTGCAGTCGGCCTTTACTATTAGTAAATATTTGCCATAGCACTAGGCGTATCAAATGATTCTATCCGTGGAGTGATACACAGGAGTTTTCTTTTTAGAAAAGGCACATTGCGATGACTCGGCAGCACACGGCCCGATGTGTGAACGCACATGGGACGCTACACACCGCTGCCCCGTGGGTCATATTAACCCCATTCCAACCAAATAATCCTGCAGTCTAGCACTGCAGCGGCAAGGCAGCTGTGTGGTCATTTGGAAAGGGGTGGGTGGGGGGGGGGGGGGTCAAGCGCAGCCGGCGCTGTCCCGGGGGCCGCAGGAATCGGCCCACATGAGATTAGAGGGGATAATCTGTTTCTCCTACAATGTCTGCAGCTGGTTCTTTAAACACGGTCACAGCTATGCGGAGAACTCTGGCACGGGGTGGGCTTACACGGACATCGATAGGAGGCGGCGTCTCTGTCACGGCTGAGTAATGGTTTTAAACTGCTGAACCACCCCTCGGCTTTCTAAAGCTCTCTGTTACAAAGAGGAACCCTGGGTTATTTTTGGGCACTGTTTAATTTACCTCTATATGGGTGTATTAGTGGGCAACGGACCCGCTTGCTAGGCAACAGCACATACAGTATAATCCTCAAAATGTACACATTTGAAAACCCTATGGGCAAGAATTTGTCATATACTCTACATATTTCTAACAAGTGAATGTGAAATGAAAATGTTTAGACAAACCCTACCCCTCTGGCGAAAAAAGTATGCACAGCACTCTCTTACTCGAACACATGTGCCTATATATGTTTTACTGGCATATGCAAAACACATTTGCATTAATATTCCTGTAAGGGATATACATTTTCAGATAATTTGTTACATGCACATTATTCTAAACAAGCATGCACCAATCTTTTCACCTCTGAATCTGTTGCACTGACAGACACAAAAACCATGTTGCTACGTCCAAGGCATTCAAAACTTTTCACTGCCCATTTTTCATTTAGTTAGGTTTCTCATGGTAACACACTACAACAAAAAATTGAGGGCCTTTCTTTGTTACACTGTTTATCCAGGCATGAAAAAATAAATGAAAATATTCTGATTCCACAGCGTCACAATAGACTCGCCTGTTCCACTGACCCTTTTTTGGCCATGTTCAGCATCATGGCAGAAACTGAGCCAGAAGAGGCCGGGCTCAACCCAGGCGGATGCATGCCAGAAGTTCCTGTAAACCTGAGAGAAACTCCTGACGAGGTCAACACACCACCCTGCAAATGATGCGGGGACTCCAGACTAGCCCCTCCAGAGCTACCACAGTCCCAGGACCAGTTCACAGATCAATAGAGGCTTATCTTTCAGTATCGGACATCCAATAACCAGGGGGAAAAGAAACACAAACTGCCTGTTCACATGTTCAGGTTAAAGGTCACACTCTGGCTGATTTTAGGCCCGAGAGGAAGCCGCCTCTCTGATGATCTTGATGGCTTTCCCCGCCCAGCGTTTCCCAAACCCTGCTGATTAGACAGAGCTCCCGAGGCTGGGCTTTGATCAGCCGCCAGACCGGGCCACATGTTCTGCATGTCATCACATTCGCAAACAGCATGGGTGTGACCGTGTGCATTTCATCAGCATAACAAGGGGAGGGTCCCCTAAAACAAGCACCCATTGTGACCAGCGGATTGAAGCAGGGGGTGCAGTTGTCATTGGCTTCACTTTCAGTGCCCGCATGCATCTAGCAGTGAACAGGGGAGGATGATTAAGACAATAGGCATGCAATCTGAAAACAAATTAAGACTGGAGATAATGGCCTTTTATTTAACTTTGATAGTGTTTCCCTTTGGTTCCTGCTACTTACAATTTGAAACAGAAAACACACTTGACACATTATAAAGTGAGATCAATTAGACACGTCCTCAGTGAATACACGTTTGTTACTTTAATTGACAACCCATGAAACTTCCTTATAAAGGTGTATTGAAATCTGGTGTATTGAATAACTGTACTAATTTCAGTTTTGCTCAAACGCCTTGGTGATGTAAGCAGTGTTGAAACTATGTGGCACATTAGTGCGTTGTCCAGTGCATGTGAATAATAATGTAGCTTCCATTACGAACTTTAAAGGACACTAGATACTCTCGTAGTTTACAATGGTGGGGAGGCAAATTGATAAATCAGTGCAGTCAAACTAAATGAATGAGTTATACTGGAATGACGCTGGTGACTCATTAACCATCCTGAACGAAAGCTTAATTGAATACAATAAATTAACTGGATACCCCGAATCAACAAGATCCAAGAAGAACATGCACGCAGTCGCTCACATATGCTAGTTTTTAATTATACGTTTAACAAGGGGCAGTAAACGACAGTCGTAGACTAAACTGATTTGGAGAAATAAACAGTGTATACGAGGAAGGGTTCGGAGGGTAGGTAAATTACACAGCCCGGAGCGGATCGCTCTGCATGAAAGAAGTCTTTCACGGTCATAAAGAACTTAGCTCTCAAGGGATATAGGATTTGAGATCGCCCCCGCCCCCCTTTAAACACACCCGGGTACACTTGAAAGCTAAAAGTAATTTCTACTTCCTTTGCAGAATTGCGCTGTTCGGCTCGAATAAAAGGTATTCATTCATTTACCGCGAACCTGCGGAAATGTACACTAGAGCAAAGACCTTCTTGTTTCTAAGTAAACTTTGCGCGAATAGAGCTACGCGACATATTAATGTCGCCCTGTACAGTCAGTATCCCAACACAGTGAGCAGCGACGAAAACGGTATGGCAACAGCGCTGTCCAAGAAATCAACTTACCGTTTTGCTCCTTCATACCGGAGTGTTGAAACTTGTTGCCATGGCTGGATTCAGCTCTCGAGCCATGATGTTGGACTGCCGTTATAAAGAGGAGCAGAAATGACAGGATCATTTGGATTTGTGTTGAAGGGCAATTACTAGGCACTTCAGGTCGACGTGAAGTTTATTTCACCATCCACAAACTTCATCTGGAAGAAAGCACTGATCCTGTTCTGGACACATTTCTCGAGGGTGCACGCAAAGTAGTGTCCACATAATCCCATTCAAACTTCTACTCCTTTAAAAGTACAGCAAAAATAGATATTCACCCGATTAATAAAGGAATTGATATTGTATCCGCTGTTAGAAACGTTTAACAGTCCACTTCAGGACTATAGCGCGTCAAAGACGCTGGGTAGGATGCACGAGCGGAGCACCTGTTAACTCCACTGAAACTTTGCAGAAGTTAAATAAAGTTGAGGATATCCTTTACGCAGATGAGAAGTGAACGTCCAACACGAAATGTGTCGAGTCTGTGTCGAAAAAAGGTCAGTCACTTCTTGAAATTTACCCTGATGTAAAGATGATCTTTAAAGTATTTTTAATAGGCTATTATCCATACAGATATTTGTCTCCGGCCGGTGTTGCTTTCCTTTCCAAGTGTCTGCCAGTGCATTCGTTCTCCCTTTAGTCCAATACTGTCCCGAGGCTTACTGGTGCTTTGACAAGTCTGGCATTCTCGGCAGAGATGTGTACAGCGCAGCTTGGAAAAGATGTTTCTGCCCGCCGGCAGTTGAGATTCCGGATGATCCTGTGAAGAAAAAAAATCTCTGGGTGTTGAGTGAAGTTTGATCCCATGCGCGGCAGACCGAATTGAGTTGCAGCGCTAAGAGGAGCAGGGTCTGGATTTTGGGTGAATGCAGACTGCCAACTGGCGACACAACAGGTGCTGCACATAAAGTAAAACTTCCAGCAAAGGAAACTCCCCGGGGAGGTGTTAACTGTTCGGTTGCGGCTCTTGCCAGTGAACCCGGGATCGCTGACATTTTCGTTCAATTGTTAGAGTCTGCATTTTTATTTTAATCGTGCGCGGCCTTATGAACACAATTCGTTGGCAATGTATTTGTCAAGGGTTTATCTGACAAAGGTTGTTCTGAGATACAACAAAATTACTGAAGGAAAAAAAAACCGAGGCCCAAGTCAATAAATGGGGTAAATAAATAATTTAATCTACGCAAGCGAATGAAAAACGCTGAAAATGACCATGCATTCGTGCTTGCATAAATTACCCGTTGTTTAATGACAGGCTGGAGATACGTAGCCCGTGGTAAATTGTGCATCAAACTGCCGTTTATGTAGCCTACTTTTTCAAGAAAGATGCGCAATACTAAAATAGGTAATGTCTATCATCAGGCTTAAGAATCAAAAGTAATATACTTCAGCAGCAATAAGTCAAGCATAAATACGTTATTAAACATGAACTGTGTACTTATTTGTCGTGGGCATTAGCATAGCATGCAAGAGTTCATCAACCTACAGTCCAAAAGCCGTCAGCTATATCCAGCCTGGTGGCTATCAGTGCTAATGAGACAAGTTTAGCCCATCAATTTGAAACGTTATCTTATAAAAGTCAATGTCAAAATGTATGAGTGTCTAAGAGATGTTTCAGAACTCGATAATATCATGAGAAAGTGTCACATTCCCTCGTTCTAATGATCTTACGACAGAGTCTGGGCGTCCAGCATAACAATCGACTCTTTTTTGCTATATTGCTATATCTCCTGATGAGATATGTATTTGCTCTCAGCGGGGGAAAGCATGTTTGAAAACATTTTAAAGCAATTAATCTCCCACACAGCGTCCCTCGTTGAAACCGTCAGTCACAAGTAGTCATTAATTACATGTTACTACTTCATCGTCTATAGCGCCCCACTAAAAATTACTGAAACATAATTCATAATAATGAATTAATGTTTCGTCTGGGAAGACCTCTCAACTTGTCAAATGGAAGCTTAAGACAATGCAGATTAATGCTTTCCTTATGTTTCCAATTTGTGCCCCTGAACAATACCTCACATTAAAAGAAATTCTTATGTGGTCACTCTCATCCCTTCTCTGTCAATGGATTCCATAAGTGTATATTCCCTGTTAGCCTTCAGTCAGACCACACAGTTAAATCTGAGCATGCAAGTTGGACTGATTCTAATACCAGAGACATGATGCAATGGTATCACAATTTACCTCCGTGTCAGATCACTGAAATAGCCAGCCTGCAAAAAAAAGCCCTTTCAACCCTCCCCTGCCTATGAAATCAGAAACAGCATTTTAACGAGTTACAGGCCGAAAGTGACCAGCGGCGTTTGTTTCAGTGATACAGCAGGTAGGCATGTAAGTAGCCCTAGCTAACAGACGTAGATAGGTCCCCCTGTGGTTTGGTGCGAGGTCCAGGCTCTTTTGTGTAAAAGAAAGTATCATGTTCCACCCCGCAGTCTGCAAGCGGCTGTCAACACCTCAGCGCACGGAATCCCTCCCCTCTTTTTTCCCTCCGAGTGCAGTTTTTTTTTTTCTTTTTTTTTTTGTCTGCAAAGCTTGGTATTTTGTCTTCTTGGCCCCCTTCGACTGATACTTCCCTGGTGGTCTTGTGAATCACTGAGCCTTTAATACAAAAGAAAAATGCAATAAACAGTCAAACCAGAGTCAAGGTAACTCTTTTGAGCATTGCCTGCAAACAATATGATGGTAGTGCAGGGAGCTTTAATGGCATGAAGTATGGGGATTTTATTGAATAAACTCTGCTTTATATTAGCGTGCATTGTTTCGTCCAGACACACACATCAATATAGAGTGGCGTGACCATGCTATTTCTCTCGTTTTTCATTTATTACTCCTTTAAAATGCATGACACATTATTTTTCCTGAATGACATACACTGAAAATAGTATTTAGCGTGGATATACCTTCAGAAATTAAAAATGCACAAGACTTCATTGACTCCAGGACCCATCTAATATGAAGCTGCCCGGTCTTCAAGTCAAAATGTCAGTATGGCTCAGCCTTTTAAGTCGAGCAGAAACTTGAGTGTTTTTAGGCTGCAAAAATTATACTTTAGCTTTATTAGTGAAAAGGTGACAAAAATGTTGGTGATTGTGGAAGTTATGGTGTGCATTTCCCTGTGCATTTGGTTGTAAGTGCCTGTAACAGAGACACAGTAAGACTGCCTCTTTAAGGCTATGAAAATGTATGCTCATAAATACACATGCATGATACTTTTCAGTGGGCTATAAAATCGGGATGCGCAGAAACTGTTATTACCACTCTTGATTTATACACTCTTCTAAGAGCCCTGTAAAAGTAATGCCATTTGGAATAATAGCACATTTTCTGCGCAGGTACCAAAACAGTACATTAACTCTATATCCTATACACATCAGATTAATGATGCCATACATCTATAACCCAAACACTTCAGAATAATAACATGTTACAATATGTTACATATATGTTAGAGTTTTTTTATTTAAAAAATAAAGCTCAATACAAAGCTTATTTTAATGTTGGTTTTGCTTTGAGGCTAGAGACACCTGGTGGCATTCCTTGAAGCTACATTTCTGGAATTTGCTATGAAGAAGCCCCTCAAGTTCTAGAGAAGATCTGCTATTAGCTAAGGCATGAATGTATTGGGGAACAATGACATTGAAGATGTGTAATATTTTCAAAATATACCCGTTCATGCCCATATTTAAAAGTCCAAACAATGAGATTTCATTGGGAGATGAGCTCTGAACCCAACCTGCAATCAAATATTGCAAAATGTAGGTCTTTCTGATTTTGTTTGTCCCTGGGTGGATGATAGTTCTATATAGTACAAGTTAGCTTTGTGTCATGGAACATTGTCTGGCACAATATAAACATAATGATATAAGGTAAAGTTATTTTTATGGGTCACTATTAGGCTGTGTGTGCATGGTAGTATGATGCACGTTGCTCTGTAAGATAATTCTTTGGCACTAAATGTATACATATATTTGTATGTAAAACAATTACTAGCTAGCATTATAAGTCACCCTTGGTAAGAGCATCTGAGTGTAGTTTCTTGTATATTTTTCTATGTTTTAAAATATATTTTTAATCAGTGGTTGACCTCTTTCAGTTACATCTATCTTGCAGAAATATTGTTATCAATCTTCATCAAATAACTCTATTTTATTGTTGCTTTCAGGCATTAAACGTTAGCAATTGTTTTTTTTTAAAGTGCATGTGACCAAGTTTGGAAAAGTGTATTCATATGCTGTGTATTAAACAGAGCAAATGTTCAGGATTGCTTATCTCTGAATCTGTCTTGACTTTGTTCAAAGTCTGATGGTCAAACTGTAAACATCTTGGATCTGACGTGCACTGTAAAACTTTGTTGAAAACTTGACCCTAGTTATTTAGCAAGATATGTCAAGATAGCGTTTGATACTCTATTGTTTACAGTGAGTGGGTGTGTAATTGGACCCAAATAATGGTCCCAATAGAAGTTGAACATGATACTAGAGCACCAGTATGGCCACCTCATGCAAACTTTTAGAGTCAGTTTAGACATTTTTTCCCTTGTTTCTAGTGGTATCCACAGTAGGCCAAAGGGAAATCAAACATCTGCTGGACTCCATTAAAGATTCAAAAGCTGCTTTGGGCGAGTGCTTTATTGGAAGGACAGTTCTCCTGATGGATCTGTGGCTGTTCCATGTAGTCCCACTCAGTGTGGTCCGGCAAGACGTTATTTGAATGTACTGTAAGTGCAACTGATGCTTGCACTTGAGTGTTGCGTGTAAAACCGCTCAGACAACTAAACCAACATCTGTTTATACCTGGACTGCCCAGCTCTCATGGTGTCCAGCGATTCTGTCTGCGTGTCGGCACCATTTTTGCCTTTGTTTGTTTATGCACCATTGAAGCAATCTCCAGTTGTGAATGTTATGATGTATATATCAAATGACACGCACCGGCGTATGATTGATAATGTAATCATTCCGTGCAAATGAGTCAGGCAGTGCTGTCTTGGCTGAATGCGACTGCTTAAATCTCCTGTCCGTCACACAGGCCAAACTGATTCCACATGCCAGTTGTGTAGAGCACTGAGGAATACTCGAAGGTGGAGAGTCTGGGGCTCGACACTACATGTCATCATTGCCAAATATGACTGGCTCAGGAGCTATTATATATGATAAACCTATTTAGATACATTGCGGTGCATGCCGAGGGTCTCGGGGTTGGAAGCACTGGAATGACTGTCAATCGCCCCGGTTCTGCCTCATTTACTGTGGTGCACACTAGAGAATGCAATCAACCGCAGTTAACAGCAGGTTAGAGAACATAGCCAAGTGAAGTTCAGCGGTCAGCTTTGCATAGGGAATTCAAATCTGGAAAAATTCTGAGAGATAGGCTATATGAATACCTTAATTAAGATCTGAACCATGTGAAATCGTTTTTTGTTCATTTTAGTTGTCAGCTGACCCTGCTGGAAATTGCATTGAATGCTCTGATATTTTCTTTAAGAGCCTCAGTCTACATCACAAGTACTTGGCTTTTGTAGTCAGCACATGAGTGATGATCCTGCTGTATGGTGGAATGCATGAGAAAAGCCGTGATGCTCATCCATATAAACTGTATTGCAGGTGTGTGTTAGCTTGCTAGTTATGCATGTACAGTTCAATTCCTTCAAACATCACATGGATATGACAGGCTGTCAATGACCATTTCCATTCCATTTTTCTTAGTGCGAATGATATGGTATGGTCTGTTTAGTGAGACTGGGTCAATGATCTGGACCCCCCCCCCCCCCCCACACACACACACACCCCGTCTGGTAATACTTCTGAAAGATTCACCCTTACCAGCTATGACTGAAACAGACTAATATGCACAATATCGCTGAGAATGACTTCAGCCAATTCCATGTATATTTACACTATCGAGAACGATCACTTCTGACTTCACTTCCTTCAGCTAAGGATCTGAATGGTGGTGTGAAAATGCAGTCATTCCGATGTAAATGCCTGTTATACGAATTGATTGTTTCTGGCGTTCCGGCTGCATGGTGCTGTCAGCTGTCCCTCACTCTGACATTAGCTGAGGTGCAGCTGCTGTTGTGCAGGAAGGACAGAGCAGGATGACACCTGCTCCTTTTGTTTCAGCTGATACATGAAAGGCTTTCAGAAAATGGACTAAAATTAGTCTGTGGTCGGTTACAATAGAATAGTTAATACATTAGGTTATACAAAGGACAAAGGTGTTACGGAGGAAATCAATGCAGTGTGTTATGTGTGTGTGTGTATGTGTGTGTACGTGTGTGTGTGTGTGTGTAGATATCTTTATTACACTTCTTTATTATATGATCTTATTATACTTCTTCATTCTTTATTTGGCTCTCATTATAATTCTAATGCATTGTATAATTGCATTGTATAAAAGTATAATTAAGCTCTGTTCCATGTGCGGGTAGGATGTTATGAGTGCAGCTTCTTTAATAATGCATACTCCAAGGACAATTCCTCTGATGTGCTCTGCATAAAGGCATGTAAGCCCTTGACATTAGCTGCAGTTCTTCTGTTCCTCTTCTCCTCCCGTTTCTCCCTCCCGAGGAGCCCGAACGCGTGGCCGGATGACTCACCGGGTGCGAGCGTATCCCTGTTTCTGCGGGTTGCCGGGTGCCGGGCGCACACGTGCACCCTACAGGGAGACCGCTGGCGTCACGATCCAGCTTCAACACTGATTGTCAAGCAGACAGTCACGGGGGGGGACCGTTTTTAAAGTCTTTGATATGACTCAGCGGCCGGTCGGACCTCCGAAACTCTTCCCCTCCCTCCATCTCCCTTTGAATCCTTTCAAAATCCTGCAGGAAACATTTCGGGGAGACAAATTAAACTGGCACACTGGCAGAAGTAAATTATGCAGCATTAAAAAATTTAAAAACACAGATGCTGAGAGGGACATCATTGCTGCAGTTGTCATGTAAGTGACAATGGCAACTACAACTAAATGCTCTAACACATATCAGTGACAACATGTGGTGCAACATCGTTCATTATACATGTCCAAGAATCAACTCAACAAACCATTAACTCCTCTAGGGTTACCTAGAAACTGAAATATGTGGAGTAGTAACCCTCACACGTCATTTTGAAATGAAGCTTTTCAACCAAATAGCTACTTCTCAGACTTGTACATAATCAGCACAACCATTTTCATATCCGTATCCCTCCTTAACCTTTAAACGAACTGGCATCATTAAGGCATATTGTAGCAAATAAAGGTGAACTCTGTAGAAAGACATCATTTCAAAAGATGAGATGGACAGCAGTGTGATGTAGCTGTAAGGAGCAGGACTGGTAACCAAACAGTTGCTGCTTTGATTCCCCTGTGGGGCACTGCTGTTGTATCCTTGGACAAGGTGTTTAGCCCACAGTTGCCTCAGTAAATATCCAGCTGTATAAATGGATAAATTTCTAACTTATGTAAGAGCATAAGAGAATTTGTTAAATGACAATATTTTAATGTAATGTAATAAACATGGAAAGGATTTTAGAGCACTGCAAGGGAAACCAAAAAGCGTGGCTATTGTATCACACACTCATAATGTCATGCACTGCCAATTTGACATCACTGAAACAAAGTGAGCTGCAAACTTAAATACTCCCCCAGATGAATCAAAGTGGCCATCCATCTGGAAATATGCTAGACAGCTGTCTGATCCACCCACAATAAATTCCTTCGATTTAAGAATACTGAACAGATTACACTGCTCCTTGGAAAAACATCATAAAATGACTGTGCACAAAGAAGGCATCTGCATCAAAATGTCCAAAGGAAAATGACCCACTTTTACATATGGTATAGGAATGTGAGGGGAAAAACTTACAAGGAATCACAGACAGGAAAATGAACTGCTACATTATAATCTAAATTCTGCTTTCCCCCACATCTTACATTATCTGAGATGTAGCAAACGGTAGTAGTTTATCACCACAAAAAGCTAAAAACGTAAAATATCACCTCGACAAATGTCATGTCTGGTCACAGAGAGAGGGCTGTCAAGACCGTTACACAGTAAAAACAGAAAGGACAGCATTTGTTTGGGACAAAGAACTTGATCAACCGAATGACAGCTGGGGTGCATTAGCAGAGAATCTGAAAACAACCACCTGAACTATTCTCTTATGAATTTCCATACATTTCATATTTTAAAATTGCTTGAAAAAACACATATAACCAATGAACTAAACATGTGTCAGTGTTCAGTATGAAGCAAGTCAATGGGAATCAAATGAGATGGAGGGGGATACTTCGATGCTTTGTGTGAGTGTGTGTGTGTGTTTGTCTGTTGAGTGGAGTGGAGCCTTTGGGAGTTTGTTGATTGGCAGGATGAATAAAGATGGGCGTGGGGTTCTTGGCACAGTTAAGATATCTGTGGGTGGGCAACAGGGGAACGTACTCCTTTGCACTGCTCAACGATTGGTTAAAGAGTCCTCTACTCTTAAACAGAGAAGTAGGTCACTGAAACAGGAGGGCAGTGGCAGGGCCAATATTAAATAATAATAATAACAGTAATAAATCCACCGGTGGCTTTTTCCCTCCACTCGTCTTTCTGTCAGAATTCTCCCAGACTTTTCCATTTGGGGTTCCTTCTCTCCAGCTCACCCCATTCTTTCCTGTGTCCACATTCCAAAGGCCTCCGTGATTCCTCCCCAGGGCCCGTGCACAGCAGCGCAGCACTCTGACGCCGCCTGGCTTTTCTCTCTTCGTTTTCAGACCAGCGTTCACCCATATCCTCCACAACACCTTTCACATATTAATGCCTCATTTTCCATGCACATATTTTCCTCTGATCTGTTCTTATTTTTCCAACATCATTGCTTCTATTTATGCTTTTCTGTTTTTTTTTTCCCCCACCTGCCAGTCATTTAGCGTAATGTCAACCTCTCTTTTGCCTTTGCCAGTATCATGCTGCCCAGTTTTGTCTTTCTTTCATTGATATTTACATTAGATACTCCTGTATGCACATGTATTCAATAAAGCCCTGTTGAACAAATTGCATTTGAGTCCTCTAAATAACTATGTGCCTTTTACAAGCAAAGCAAAACTTAGTTATTGTTTCATGTCAGCACAAACTTTTAGTTTGCATAGCAGAACCATTAACTGAAAGCAGTATTCAATGTTCAGGCGTAATGTTGTATGAGAAACGTAATGTTGTATGAGAAACACTGAATTTTTCAGAAGTATTCCCAGAATACTTGAAAGTGCATCATGATATATAGGAAATTGTTGCAGACATGTTGACTGATAACATTTTAAAACTCCACCTTGTTTTGGTCTAATAGTGTTAGCACATCATATATCTGATAAGTGATCTGAGCATACATGCCCATCATCTCTCTGTCTGAGTCAGCATTACCACAGGCAGGAAAGGATGAAGTTTCCACCAAAGACAAAACTTTGATAGGCATGCATCCTTTCTGAGTCACTTAAACTGAGCCACAGCCTCAGATGTCCTTGCCAAGTACCAAAAAAATATATAAAAAATCTCCCAAATGAGTTGCAAATGTTCAATCAAACTGAAGTCTACCATGCAACTTGAGCATATTTTGTTGATAGATATCTAAAGAAATGTGCCTCGGCCAAAATACCGATCCCCAGTCGACATTTTGACTTCTTCGTGTGGGGCAACCTCGTCTGCATCGCGTCTGCTGTGTTAGCACTTACACCTCATGGAGGGAGGACAGCTCTTTCTCCTAATTTCCTGAGAGGATTTAGAGACCGTCCGACATTCCAGACTCCCTGCGCATGGCTTGCTCACAGAGACCTGGCAGACTTCCATTCATACTCCCTGTGTTTGTTGGTAAAAGGGGCTGCTGTTGGTGCTGTGTGTGCTGGTCCAGTCCACCTTATCAATCTCTGATTTATATTGAAACAAAAGACCTGCGAAGAAAGCTGGGATGTGAGGATGGTCGAATGGCTAAAGGGGTTTGTTTCAACGCATCTTGGATTTATGTGGAGAGACAATTAATTAGAAAATATGGGGAGATAATGTTGCATAATTTACAACAGAGATTCAAGTGGTTTTCATGGTCAGGACTTATTACTTGAACGTGATGTCAGCACCAAGCAGACAGATTAAAATATAAGCTTTGTTTTAAAAGCACAAGGGTGGAATAGCTAAGATGAATATTTTAAAGAGATTTGTCATACGAGAAATCTTAGTGGAACATTATGAATAAGACACACTCAAAGGTGTAACAATTACTAAAAAAATGACACAAAAGTCAATAAAATGAATAACATTACTTTGAACAGCATTACTTTGCTTTTGAAATTTAAAGCAGAAATGCTGAATTATTGTTTTGTAAGTGTGGATCACTATTGCAGATTAATTTGCACTTGTTAAATTACAGAATGACTCATTTTGTGCTGGACGCTTCTGAGAACTCGTTGCCATTTGTATTAATGCCAAATAATTCTTGCAAATATAATATCATCCCTAATATCGTCCGTGCAGCAATGAGAATGCTTATAAATGCTTTGACCCAGTTCCTTTTCTCAGTAACTTTCTTTAATATTCATTCTTTGTCCTGGTCTTGAGCGTGCATCTCCTCCACAACTCTATCAAGTACAGAGACTCTAACTGCAGACATATTATAACATTTAAGCATTTGTAGCCTATAAATTAATTTCCTATTTTTCGTGAACTGTTCTTGAATATGCTTTAATCTTCACCGCACACGTGGCAAATGTAAAAAAAATGAAACGTGGAAAATGAAACGACATGAAAGCACAGGGCCGGAATTGTAGGGGAAATTTAGACTGATTCTTACAGTATGTGTATCGTCTGATCCAGGCGGCTTAGTGAGCATGATGAACCATCCAAATCATTTAAAGTCAAGTGCATCTGTGCAGCATTAAGAAGAAGCAAAAAAAAAAAAAAAAAAAAAAAAAAAGTGAGATGTGGTTTACACAATAATCGTGCATTCTGCCCGGGGAGCACGGCAGCGCTGCTGCTGATGGTGCTGAAGCAGAGATGAAGCCGGTTGCTGTGCAACGAGCTACTGCGCATGTCACACGACAGGTGCACACGCATCCTCCATCTTGGGCATCCTGAGGTTAGAGCGAAAGGACAGCTATACGTGTGGATACCTTCATATGTGTAATAGTATTTAAATATAGACCACGTCGGAGAAATGTCAGCGAACGCGGGAAGATTATGACTCGTTGAATCGAACGATAGCGTAGGGAGAGAATAATGAAAAGGAAAGAAAGCGGTACGTTATGAAGGCATTTTACTGTTTGCACAATCAGCTGTATTGAGTATTTACGGTCAATTCTCCTGGGCAAGGTGGTCGTTTCGCGCTCTCTTTTTTGTAGGAGAACTGCAATTGAATGGTAAGTGATCATATATTTTCTTTCAGTGTTTTGACTTGCCGTGTGTGAGCGATGGGTGCCGCACGCTATCGCGACTAGTAGCGTAGTAGTATTTTCTTTTTTGCATTCCGCGCATAACCCCGACCCCCCTCTCGCAGCATGGTGGACGCTGTTGCTGTGTTGTGTTTCTCTCCCCCCCCCAACCCCCTCCCCCCTGTTCCAGCCTCTGCAGATGATCTCGCTGACGGCAAATTGTACAGGCTATTCTTTGTTGTGGTTTGCCTTCACTCAAGTTACCGGGACACGATACTGTACACCCACAGGGGTCTTTCAATGCCGTGTTGCTTACTGTGTGCGAACATGTCAAGAATATTACAGTGCAGTGTTTAATTCGATAATAGGCATGGCGTGATGGGGGACGTGCCTGAAATTTAAACGGGGATACAGTAATGATATGCTGGGCGCGTGTTTTGCTAACCGACTGGTTTGAAATGGATACAGTGTGTGATATTTATTGCCAAAAAAGAGTATTTGTGCTATTTACCGCCAAACCACAGCCTGTCAGATATATTAATCTCATTGTCCTTGTAATGGAGTACAGCTAATTCCTTTTGGAAAGACTCAGAGAAGCGTGCAGAGAGAATGTGAGAATCAGAAAGAGTGAGGAAGCGGATTTATTCACAGCAATGATGTTTGTGGATGAGAAGATTGCTTGGCTGTCCCATGTGTCTACTACAGTACATGAACTGGAAGGTGCTTGGAGAGAGGATTTGTCAACACCACTTGGATTTTGATGGCCAAATATGAATTTGGTCAGCCAGCTGCAATTGTGCTCTCATGGCAGGATTTGGCTGTGCTGTTATTGTCAAAGGCAGTGTGCAGTGAAATGTAATTTATTGTAATCCTGTTCCGTGCCATGTTTAGGCCTTGCATGGGAAGCGGGCACGACATTGCTGTGAGGTACTCTCCCCATGAGTCACCTTTAACATTTAGCCTAGTGTTGTGAACAACAGCACATTTGAGCTTTCAACAGTGGATCACATCACAAGGAAATTGGTCGTTTTGAAATATGGAACCTGTAGCGTTTTGAAAACTTTGTGAATTGTTTTTTTTTTCTACATGCTGTATATTTTGGTGCATATATTGCTGCCACAAACTAAGCTGATCTCAGCCAGCAAGGCTTATTTCAATGTAATGTGTTGAATTCACAAGGTTATCCTTACACTTGTCCAGAAGTGATTATAGCGATTATAGCGACAGTAGTAGGACAGCTGATCCTTACCTGTAAATAATATTTCATTATGTTTGCTTAATTTTTTATTCAAAAATAAGGACAAACCACAGTGTGGTTATACTGACAGCCAGGCCCAAATTTTCAGAAATTCCCAGCAGGTTATAGGCCGCCCCAGGAGTTTTAGGGGAGCCATACTGGAAACTACTGGCAGAGGTCACTGGACACCTTGACATACAGTATTTGAAATATGAGAGCAGAATTATAAGTGCTATATATATCAATGTCATATAGCAATGAAATTCCACACCCAAAGGTGTGTGTTAGACTGGCTGTAACATCAAGTATTCTGTTGTCAAGGACAAAAATGATCTTTGCTAGCTAAAGAAACGGCTCTACCCATGCACCTCACTAAGTGTCCTTTAGCTTGATTTTGATGATGTGAGCAATCTTGGAGCTGAAACGGCACAAGCGTGATCAATACAGATGATCAGGAAAAGTCATGAATGCATGATTGCATTTGTTTTTGCATTTAGATTGGAATCCACAAAAGCAACATCTCTGAAGCTGTAGTGCAGCAGTCTCCCCAGAAAAAAGCACTGTGGCATGGCATATTATACAATATGTATGCATTTTGTGTGTCAGTATGTGTTTGTGTGTATTTTGGGATATGACCAATGCAGACATTATCTGTTTGTGCAGTACCGTTTATCAATGAGAATATTTTCTGTGGAACAATGTCTTCTTGAGAGTTGTTGATGAAACTGTCTGTAATGAGGACTTCCTAATTGCTAATTAGCCAGCTTGCCAGCCACAGTTACTCTGGTCTGCTTGTGCAGTGTGCAGAATCATGTTTAACAATGAAGGTTAATAGAGTTCATAAGAAAGGCCTTCGGAGCATATTGTATTTTTGAATTGATTGAACAATGGTGAAGTGTAGGCATAGTTTTAGCTGCATGAGCGTGCATATGAATTAATTTACAATACTGCAAGCATTTTACCTTCTTCTGATATGTTGTCAGCTCTAATCATAGTGGATGATAAACAAGTATTCACTACAGGGCTTTGGTAGGTCTTGTTTCACAGATGTTGGGGTTACTTTAGCTAACACATACTGGAACATGGCATTAGTCTACAATTGCATGCTGATCACTTTGTATCTCCAAAGACTGAGTGAATAATTTGAACCCCTCATGGTTCAGTAACCTCTGTCCGTTTTCCTGGATGGAGCCACACAGTTGCAGACAGTGTTCCATATCAGGCCTCACTGCAAGTGATGCTTTAGGCTGATTTCTGACTGCCTGGCTGTCAACCAATTATGACATTTATGTCCATGTGAAATGGGTGACACATAGGCGATACAAGTGAAAAAAGTAATAGTAATTTTGCAGATGGGCAGATGACAAACACTTTGCTGTTTGACACAAACAGCTTTATGATTACTGTATGTGCATTTATATTGCTTGAATGCTTGGTTTGCACAGACATTTGATATTTTAAGGAAAGCTTCCAACAGCCTACAGGTTACCAATTTAAAAAGCATGTATGCAACTATGCAGAACAAACGGAAAAATAAAATCCACCAGAAGCAAAACAAAGCAACAGGAAAAAAAAGGTTCAATAGTACTCTGTGGACTTTTCTATGAACTATCAAATACATGTATGCAAAATACAAATGTAATAAATGGAAATTCATTAAGAATTCATTATTGAAATAAGTGGTCCAAGGTAGTCAAAACGTACCGTGCACTTCACGTGAACTGTGAAATTTCTGCCTTTGTTTTTTAAGGCTTTGGGAATGCTGTGTTCAAAGATGTGTGTGGTGAAGCTGGCCCTTCTGCTCCTCGTCCTCTCCCTGTGGGTAACAGAAGGGGCCTGCAAAGAAAAATCTGCCAAGAAAGGGAAGAAGAAGGGGAAGCAGGTCTACTGCCCTTCGTAAGTGTTAATGCTCTGACCTCTCAACCTACTTACACATTTATAGTTAAACTATACGGTTCAACAACTGTTAGACTGCTTTTACGTTTAAAGCTATTTGCAGTGTGTCCCAAATTCAAGTTAGCGGCAACGTAAGGGTTTTTTTTTTTGGGAGTGTGTGTTGTTTGTGCATTTTATTTACGCATGTGACTGCCAAACTCAAAATGTTATGGCAGAAAAGGAAACAAAGCCGTTTCTTGAATCCATGGCTCAGATTTAGGGACAAACTCTTCCAAATGTGTTTTCGAGAATCCAGTTGGTTCCAGTCCAGAATTAGTGCTTTGGATTGTCAGACAGCACGGCTCAAAAGTTACTAGCTGTTGAAAGCTATGGAAAATATGAAAGCAGCGCTTTGATCTTGGGAACTGACAATGTATACTCTTGACTTTAAAAAATTCTACAAAGTGCTCAACTCATCTTCAAAGTCTGATAAGGTTTAGGGCACATAATGATGTATAAAGCGGTTCTTAGGGAATTCTTTGGCACAGATCTTTGAGAGAGCTAGGATGCCACCCAGTTGGAGCGTATTTTCTACAGTGCTGCCAAATGCTCCTTTCACTACCATTCTCTAGGTCATTGTTCCTTTTTTTAATTAGTGTTCTAATATAGCAAGCTAAGCCGTCTCTTTTGTCAGCAATACAAAACCAATTAAAGGTTCCCCTAATGTGTTCCCCATGCTAACGTGTGGTTACAGTACATCTTCTCTTTTCTTCTTTCGCTTAATAGAGTCTCGTGGTGTGTTTGCTTTTCACCAACCCACCTCTGACTGTATTATTACATGTGTGGCATAATTTGTTTTCACTTTTTTACACTCTGCAGGCAGCTGTCGTCCGAGGACCTTGCCCGGGTCCCTGCAAACTCAACAAGCAACATCTTGAACAGGTTACTGATCAGCTATGACCCAAGAATTCGGCCGAACTTCAAAGGCAGGTTTTTTTTTTCATAACCGTACAGTTATTAGTTTCTTACAGATTTCATTTTTTCACCCTGGTTTATAGGGGGTTTGAAATATGCTGAGGTACATGATTCACTGGTTCTCATGGTAACAATTCCCAGCTCCCAACTTTGGATTTCTCTTCAACCTGTATAAAAAGCCACCGATAAAATAATTCACAAAATATTCTTTGTGCCCAACATAAGTCATGAAAGTGAGTACAGCCACATTGTGTTGAGCCAGTGAGGGAATATTATATGTGGCACAGTCCTTAAAATGGCAATTTTAATAACTGAAGCCAGGTTTTCTGTCAGCAGCTTTTTCTATAATAGGCCATATGTTCTGGGAGTCCCCCCCAGACGCAAGGACATTAGTCTAATTCAGGTGATGTGGCTGACAAAACCACGGATGTCTTGACCATTTTGACATTGTAGAACCAATGAAAAGAGTGCTGAATTGGATAATTTTTGTGTCTTTGGGTATTTGCCTCTGTGAGGGTAAATGCAACTGTGTGTAAGCTTGTCTGTGCTTGTCTGTGCGTTGCCTTGTGCGAACAGCTTGCCATGTAGTTAATAGTACATAGGGTATATAACATACAATTCGTTGTAACAGAACTTTGATTTACAATGAACACGTAGATGTTAAAGGTAATTCACGATAAGGCAGTTTATTCGTTTTTTTGCTTTGTTTTCAAAATTAGACAATACTTGTTCCAGTCTTGATTTGCTGAAATGATTGAAAATGTTCTTTATGAAACAAAGGAAACAAAACAACAAAGGCCTATATTTACCTCAATTTGACATGCAAAATTATGGCCTTAGCACTTCAAAGTTTAAGTAGACAAAGGCCTCAGAGTCTAATAAAGCCAATGTCAGAAGAAAAAAAATTGTTTCTGTGATGAAGTGTGTGAAGTGACAGCCACTTCATGTAACTGACCAAGTCACATCTCTAAATGGCATTAGCAATGTTCTGAGTGCTTCGAGTTAAAATTATTGGCCTTGGCCTTTGCAGGTATTCCAGTGGAGGACAAAGTGAATATCTTCATAAACAGCTTTGGCTCCATCCAGGAAACTACCATGGTAGGTGAAATCTCACATAATAATGGTGTCTTTCTTTCTGAATACAGTTTTTTAATCATTCTGTATAAGAACTACTCTGTGGGGGGAAAAAATCCCTTTGGACATTTTAAGGGGTACATTTTACATTTCTCATCACTGTCTCATTGTGAATAGTCAACGGAGCCAATATTCTCGTCAGTGCAAAGTGCAGCTGCCTCAAAATACTGTTCAGCTCTGAAAGAGCACACCTGTACTTTTACAAAATATTTATCCAAATTCCTCATTTAATGCTGACTCCAGATTTCTTCGCTCTTTAATCTGAGTCAGAGTGTTGTTTCTTTATGGAAACACCATAGATATCATGGGGAAAATTTAATGATACCTCTCAAAGGAACAATTTATAATATATTTTTCTGGGGAAGCACAGAAGGTGTTGAACTTGTGGCAGCAGTGTGGTACTCCTGGTAGGAGGACAGTAGATTCTGGGATTAGGGGATGTTCTCACTGTGAACAGAGGCAGGTGTTAAGATGCCATGGAGGAGTCCCAGTGACTTCACACTGAGTGGTGACGATCATTCGGTAAAGCCTTTGTCTGTGTACTGCATGACAGCTCTTTCTGTTCTCTGGAAAGTGGATCCTTCAGAGAGTGCTCAATGGGACGTGTCTTCAGCTTTGCAGGGAGTTTTAGGGTGACATGGGATACAAGCTGAATGCAGTTGAATCCCGAATTATATCACACACCAGTGTGGCGTGGCATTTGCGCTTATAACCAGATCTTGAGAAATGCACTGAACCTGGTCTTTTTTTATAATTTTTTTTTATCAATAGATAATATGACTATTACTATCAATACTACCACTAATAATAAAAATAAGATTATTAAAAAGAGGAACAGTCATAATCAGAGTCATCATTGTTATTGTCTGATAGTGAACTTAAAGAAGATACCTTGAGGTCATCATGACAATGCTGTTCATTCTGGAATGCAGTTGACTTTAAGCACTTTCTCACTTTGTCACTCAGCAGGACACCAGCCGCACATTTTTGGCAGCTTGCGCACTCGCCAAACATGCTGCGAACGGCACGTACACTGTGGTCGGGGCATCTTTGTTCGGTTTACCTCCACAATTTGCCAGAAGGGCCTAATTAATTTTGTGTTGAAAGTGCAATAAATCATTACCATCCTCTACAGCTCCCTGCCTGTTTAAATATTCCCCCTTTGATTGCGCTCTGCTGCTTCGTATTTGATCATCGCAATGTGGGGAGATAGATTACTTTCGCGTTTCTGATGCTTGCGCACGAGACGGAAAGTAATAGAAAATATTTTACGTTCTGTAATGTCTGGGAATTGAGAGAGACATTAATACATCATCCGTTTTTGTTTTGTTTTCCTTTCTGGCGTCTGCGTGAATGACAATGAGAATATCATCCGCCGCGCTGTTTGTTAGAGATTTTAAATGTAAGGACAGCTCTGACAGTACCTGTAGCATATGTAGTACATCCACTGGGAATGACAAAATGAGACAACAGCAAGCCTCAGTTCTGCTGACTTGAGTCAAACTGCATTTTGTGCTGCTGTAATAAGCGTTTTGTGCTCAGCGCTTGAGCAGCAGCCACCGTCCTGGGAGGCGCCCTCACACAGCTGCAAGTGTTCTTGGGATTGTTTGACATTCCCCCCCACACCCCTCGGCTTCACGCTAATGGCCCCTCTCAATGCCCCCGTTTCTGCAGAATCCGGTGCGTTTGACACGTCGCGTGAGAAGACACCAAACACAGGGGCTAATGTGGGCAGCTTTAAAGGGCTCGCGGAAACGGTCGGAAAAACCTTTCCTAATTAGGCGTAACGTGGTTCCCGTTGGTGGGTGTGTATATAAACTTTGAACCCTGCAGAAACGAGAAGCACTTTGTGCTGCCAGCAGGTCCCTGTGGAACCTAGGAAGGTGTTGGCGGTTATAACTCGAACGGCGGCCGTGACCAGCAGGTGCGAAGCCGCGACCTGCGAACGCTGCTTTAGACTGTGTTTGGAAATGTTGTCAAAATCTCAAAGTTTTCAGTTGTATCTGGATGCCCTGGTTCAAAACTCCTGCCAACACAGTAAACAGAACACTGTGTGGCCCAGACCCACTAGCTGATGGGTCCTGTCATGTGCATTTGTTAATAAGCACTCTCTACCTTTAGAACGCGGTGTTCCCCTGCGCCGAGGTTTTAGTCACCGCTGGCAGTGATTTGTGATGTTGCATGGCGGTCTCACGGCGCGTCCTCTTCCATCAGGACTACAGAGTGAACATCTTCCTGAGGCAGCGCTGGAACGACCCCCGGCTCCGGCTGCCGACCGACTTCAAGTCCGACGCCCTCACCGTCGACCCCAAAATGTTCAAATGCCTCTGGAAGCCCGACCTGTTCTTCGCCAATGAGAAGAGCGCCAACTTCCACGACGTGACGCAGGAGAACATCCTGCTCTTCATCTTCCGCAACGGCGACGTGCTCATCAGCATGAGGTGGGCTGGAGGAATTTGTCACTTCTCATTGCGGACACCGGGCGCGTTTCCGGGAACCGTCGCCGCGAGTCACTGTTTTTGCTGTGATTATAATAACCATTATTATCAGGTCATTTCACAGATGCCCTTGTCCAGGTCAGCTTTCTGCGCGTGATGTTAATAGATAAATACATGCGTGCACAAACAAATAAACATCAACATCAGAAACCATAATGAGAGAAAGCGGCGCAACGGTTCCTACGAAACAAGACAATAATGATTATGAACACGGGCAGTGCACAGAGGCAGACAGTGTTAATTAAATGACATGCCCCAGCTGATGATGTCACGGGTCCTTCATTTACATGCCGTGAGAATTCTGTCCAATCAGAAAAGGGCCTTCCAGGCATTGTTACTCAATGATTGGAGGCTTGGAGCAATTGGAGAGGAATTTAAAATTCAGTTTGGCTGTTCCCTGTGTTCCCTCTTCAGGCTTAAGTGAGTGAGTCAGTTGCCGTGTCTTGTGTTCAGTGTCATTCACTGAAATTACCAGTGTGTAGAAATGATTCGGGACACAGAGTGTGGGCGGGACAGAGCATACAGCTTAAATCTCAGGGTGAGCAAGAGCATAGACTGGCTATATCTTTGAAATTCAGGCACAGCCACACTGAATGGCCAAAATGATACCCTGATTGTCTTTTGGATTCAGATGCGCTCCCTGTTGTCTATTTCTAAATTTGTCAGTGCTGCTTACATGTTCCGGTGCACAGCATGCAACTGCACCTGGCTCCTCACGGTGTCAACTTGCTGTGGGAAGCCTGCTTAGTTAGGCGCTCCTCCATGTCCACTGATAATGTGGGATGTAAAGGGTCTCCTGCATTAAAGAACCATTGGCCTAACACAAAGAAAGTCAGCCTCTTAATTCCAACGTTCGCCTTACCAACAAAAGCCAAGGTCTTGTCCAGACTCATTAGAGCGCAGTGACAAGGTGGCAGCATACCAACTAACTGTCGAGGGGATTTTAACTGGAGCGGTTCAGACAACAGCAGTTGCTTTTTCTCACAACTGTAATACCATAATGGTATAGCTTTTTTGTTATAGAGAATGGAACACATTTAAAGCTAGTGAGTTCAATTACATGGCCTTTTAGTTATTTGGTATATTTTCCTCACAGAATCCGTTGCTGTTTGAGTAAACGACAATTTAAAAATCTTTTACATGCATGATGTACATGGAGTATGCATGAAGTCTTTTTTTTAAAAGATCCCTACACTGGGAGAGAAATGTCCTGTGTGTAGACGTGTGTTAGATGTGGCAAAACCAAAACATTTTGTGATTTAAATGAGGTTTAAATGAACAAAGGCCTACTTTGGATGCATTGATCAAAGCATGAATGAACAATTTATTTCTTTCACCAAAAGCACCTCTTTTTGCCTGAGATATCCATCTGCCTACCACATGTGATATTTTAAACATATGAAGACTATTTATTTACTGATTTATACATAGATAGATTAGTCCATGCCCATGTGGCTGGACAGATTTTGGAACATTCTGCACCCTTGCATTTGAAATGCGCTCTAACTGAAATACACCACTGGATCATTTTGTGCATCAGAATCATCAGAATAGGGAATCAAGGGGCATGATTCTGTTTGGCCTGTCATTTCAGCTCTATGGGAGTAAGAGCAATGCGCACAGCAGTTAAGGCACGACTTAACAGAGATTTTGTGTTGCATATTTAACCAGCTATTTCCTGGAGGAGGTGGGGATTTTCCCAAGGATCAGAACATATTTTAAAAAAACGCTGTGAAATCTGAAAGCAGTGAAGCGAGGATTTGGAAAATGAATGCTAGGAGTGAAAGCCTGAGGTGAAGTGTTCCTTCTGAAAGGATGTGGTCCCCTTGTTTTCATCCCTCTCCAGGTTATCGGTCACTCTGTCCTGCCCCCTGGACCTCACCTTGTTTCCCATGGATACCCAGCGCTGCAAGATGCAGCTAGAGAGCTGTAGGTGGACACTGATATAAACCTTCTATATAATGTTTTAAAACACTCATTGTTATATTAATAATCCCGCACAGTTCACAGTGTAAATATTTTCTGAACTGTATAGTTTTCATTGTTCAGTTATTACATATTGTAAAGCTAGCACAATTCAGAAAATTTTCATAAGCATTGATGCCACTGTAATGTCATGTAAGTAGTAGGGACTTGTTTTCAGTTTAGAAGTCTGGTTTTCTCAGTGCTTTTGTTGTCAAAAGCAAAGGACCATCAGTGAATTGAAATTCTGCATGGCAGAATTGTGCAGACATCTCACAGGTTTCTGTTTTTTATTTTGTGTGTGCGCGCGTGTATGCGCACGCGTGTGTGTGTGCATACACACATGTGTTTACAGTTGGCTACACCACTGATGACCTGCAGTTCATGTGGCAGTCAGGAGACCCTGTGCAGATGGATGAGATCGCACTGCCCCAGTTTGACATCAAACAGGAGGATATCGAATACGGAAACTGCACCAAATACTACAAAGGGACCGGTATGTAGCTCATCTCAGATTCTCTTTGTTTATGTATTGAGTTTTTAAGAGTAGACACTACATCCAAGGTTCTATTTCCTGTTGTTTGCTTTTCAAAAAAAGAAATACATTTGCAACATGTTTGGACACGTAGAAGATGAATAGTTATGTTTTATTCAGAAATCCAAGTACTTATCATAGATTGTAATTCATAATATATTTGAGAACCGTTTAGCACAGTAAGGAAAGTCACAGGAGACGGTCAGAGTTTATCATTTTGCTTTTTGCATCATGACTACCCTATTAAAGGCCTCCAACCAAATTACATATTCGAACTTGTATTTATTTCAGCACAGAACAGATGAAGAGAATCTAGTATTTTACCCCTGCCTTCCTCAGAATCCCTTGATAAGCAATATAAAATATGTACGGTAAACACTATAGGAAGCAAAGTTCCATCAATTTGTGCAATAATCTCTATTCTCAAGGTCTTTCTTAGTTCACGCTGTATTTCCTGCAAATTTGCATTCAGTCATTGGATTATAAGACATAAAGACAGTATTGGGCTAAGGTGTACTAAATCTGCATGTGTGAGTGTGTGGTCCTCTGCCATATGTCTGGCAGTGCAGAGACGAGCCCTGGGACACGCGAAACCCTCTTCTGCAGGGAAATCTATTAATACCCAAACAGCCAGCGACACATCTGGCCGCTGAGGAGCACCGAGGCGTTGCGCATTTCTAACACGTTTAACGAGGGAACGACCTGCAGGGCTGTTACAGGAAAAAATCAGATCCCCGACTGCCTCCCCCAGAACCGTTGTGTTGATCTTCATATAGTGTACAGCACAGCAGCGAACAGAGGCGCCATTCAGAGTTTAGTCTACGCTGAGGACATATTTTGATCTTCCCTTTTCACCGCGTGCACCGCAGTGCGTTGTCTCTCTGTGACCGATGTCAAGCGCTGACATGGAAAGTAATGCGTAAGTCAAGCTGGCGCAAGCCTTTACACGCAGCCGTTGATTGGATGCTAACTAAGAAGGCTGCAGCGCGAGTCTCAGATGCACCATCGAGCGTGTGCATGCATACATGCACACACAGGCACTGCGCGAACCACAAAGGTCAGCTTTGTTCTAACCTCGCGGGCCGCAGTGAGATGTGCCCTCTGTGCATACGGGGCCTCTCAGAAAACACCTCAGCAGCCTTGAAGTTCTTAGGCGTTACATCACGCCCTGTGCCTGGCTGACAGGAGAGCCGCAGGGACAGCTGGGAAAAGGCGGGAAGGAGGAAGAAACGGCAGTTAAAAGCCAATTCCAGGCAGATCAAGACAGGAAAACAGCCGGTCGCCTGGGTGTGAAACGCCGGGATTCTTCACAAAGTCAGCTGAGGACAGTTACATGAAATTGACTAAATTGAACATGCCCTGGGCTACAGCCTTTGTTCAGTCAAAAAAAGCTTTTCAAAGCATTCATCTGAAGTATCAAAAAGATTTCAAGGTTGAGAATAGACAGCGTGTGATGTCGGGCTTGTGATTGGGAATTTGTGTGCACCTCTACAATGTTAGCTGAAGAGAGTTTAAAAGACTTGTAATGATGTCGTTCTCATCTATGGTTTTATGTATAATAATACTCAGTCCCCCATTGCTCTTGGTCCTGCCAGATTATGTTTCAGCGTTTTCCTGGTGGACACACATGATGAGGTTGAGCCTGCTATCAAAATCCACCCCTCTCAATCTTCAGATGTTTTTTTGTCATGGATCTGATGCCATCATATTGAGCATAGCCACAGCAACAGCCCCCAATCTGATTCCCGTGTGCCTCTCCCCAGGTTACTACACCTGCGTGGAGGTGATCTTCACCCTGCGGCGGCAGGTGGGCTTTTACATGATGGGCGTGTACGCGCCCACTCTCCTGATCGTGGTGCTCTCCTGGCTCTCCTTTTGGATCAACCCGGACGCCAGCGCAGCCAGGGTCCCACTGGGTATACTCACTTGCCCCACCCTCACGGCGCTGCAGTCTGGGGAGGACCACTCATTCTCATCCCACCGCCGCCACCATCACCACCACCTCCTTTTGCACCTCCTCCTCCTCCTTTCCATTGTCCTGTCTCCGTCATGTCCTGTTTCGTCCAATCCCATCGCGGGCCCGCTGGAGGCCCCCATGGGATCTGAGCAAATGGGCTGATCTCAGGTCAGTTGCACCCTGTCCATGGCTGTCATGTGTGCGTGTGTGTATGTACTGTATGTATGTGTGGCTCTATTGCTGTGCTGAGCAGTGAAGCATGTCGCTTCAGGGAATGTATTAAGCTACTGTGCGCCGTCTTAAGAGTTATGTAAAGCAGACATTTCTCCTCTCTGTGAGAGGGGATTTTCACCTGGGTAACTTATTTGATTAGGTAACCGTGTAAAAATAAGAACTTGATTTTTAGAGATTTAGGTTTTACGTAACATGCAAGATTAGATTTGTTGAGGGAAGAGGGAAGATGTGTAAGTGCTGTGTTATTATGGTATGGATCAAAGCATTCTCTTACTTTAGTCATTACAATGGATGAGGTATAGTCAGGCTCCTTAGAGTGCATGCATTTGTGTTTATGTTTGTGTGTGTGTGTGTTTATGTTTGTGTGTGTGTGTGTGTGTGTGTGTGTGTGTGTGTGTGTGTGCATGCGTGTGTGTGCGTGTGCATACATTCATTCTTTCTGTGTTTCGTAACAAAAACAGAGCTCCCTCCATTATGGAAGTGGTATGCGAACAAGAATGTGCTGTTTTTAAATACAAATGTTATTCAGTATTTCGATTCAATAATTAGCACAGTTCTAAATGCCAATCAGAATGAAGCATGCTGCTTCATGGTAAAATTATTTATACACATAGCTTGTGGTTTTGTGACAGTAAATCAGGTCACGTTAGCTTTACAGCGCTCACAGACGCGGTCACAGTTTTGCTTCTTGTGAGATCTGAGAATGTTCCTGGTCCCCGCGGATTTCACTGAGCCGGGCCTTCCTCCGTCTCCAGGCATCCTGTCCGTGCTGTCCCTGTCATCCGAGTGCACGTCTCTGGCCTCCGAGCTGCCCAAAGTGTCCTACGTCAAAGCCATCGACATCTGGCTCATCGCCTGCCTGCTGTTCGGCTTCGCCTCGCTGGTCGAATACGCCGTGGTGCAGGTGATGCTCAACAGCCCAAAGAGGATTGAGGCGGAAAAGGCCAGGATGGCCAGCAGGGAGAAGGCGGAGGGCAAGACCCCGGCCAAAAACAACACGGTCAACGGGACGGGAGGAACGCCCATTCATGTCAGCACCCTTCAGGTCAGTGAGTCGGGTCGCCGGGCGTGTATATTTGGGGTGAGAATATCGTGGTCTGTTCCCTCGAACACAGCAGATGGCTGTTAACTGTAACATACGTCCATCGGGATGTCATTCAGCATCGCAGTGCACGGTGCTTTGAGTCACACAGCAAAGTGGGTGGAGCTTAACTTACTGAACAGGTAATTAGTGGAAAATCATTACGCTTACATACATTTGCCCATAAGCTAAAACCAATACTCTCTTAAGGTGATTTACTGCACAGCTCCGCGGTCTTCATCTTCATCATGGAACATCTGTCGTGAAGGAACTGTTGTATATATGAAATATCGGGATGTATATAAAAATACCTGTCTGAAAGAGTTGGGTGAAGTTGTTGAAAATGATGCAACATTTTTTACTTAAATCAAAGTTTTTTTTAAGTAAGGAAGTAAGTAAAATTTCTTCCCCTGCTTTTTTACTTTAGGTGTGTGCCAGCAGGGGAGTAATTCTCAGCTGAACACTTTCTCAGTTTTTTCAATATTTCCTGCTTTTCACGGTCTGCTGTTTGCCCTGATAAAGGATTTTTTCATGGTAATGAATTGAAATAGGGTGACATGGCCTACTTTAGTGTTTTTTAGTCTGCGCAAAAGCCTTAAATCTTGAGGAAAATTAGACTCAGCTCTGACTTTTGGTTAATGGTTTGCAAATTTTTAAGACAGTTGTTCCATTTTTAAGGCCGTTGTTCCAGAGATTTTTTTTGTTTTATATGATATGTGGATTTTGGGACTCTGTTTGCCTAAATCTTTGTTGATTTAAAAGGACACGTCTGTTTTTATAAAATTCAGAGTTGGTCATTAACACTGTAATTTTGCAGCGGTTAACATTTTTATATTAAACTGTTGTATTTAACCTCCTTAACATCATATGTCTTTCGCAAGCTGTCCAACCCTCAGCTCCTCGACAAGTCTTCATTTTGAGTACCCTCTACCATGCTAACTGCCATATCATTTGAACGCTCACAGACTAGCTTCTATGGTAGACATGAGTACAACTTATCTGATGAGTCCAAAAACATATTAAAACAAAACTGTACCCCTCCCCACCACTATACTTGGCCAGCAAACCCCCACTGATTTGTGGTCATTTCAAAAGGTAAATATACTCGCTGTCCAGTTGCCAAATGCTTGGCATCTGCCCATTGTAAGGAGGCCAAATGGGTCAAGACTCACCCAGCCTATCACAGCTGCACTGCGTGGAGTCGCTGTCTGGAATTCAGACAACATCTCAGCACCGATGCTCTCATCTGCACATCCAAGTGCAAATGGGAAATATATTAGAAAACGTTTTAGGAAGTATGAAACCTTGGATTCAGAGAGTGACAAATTTCTCATCCAGTGGCTGATGACGTTCGTATTGGAAACAAGTGCCGAGTGCCCCCGCCCCTGTTCCCGTCTTCGAGAGAAGGAGATGGCTGTTGCAGTCTTTAGCTGGCATGTTACCATAGTTACCAATCTCAGGGATAGGATTCTGAAGGGTCTTAATTCCTGTTATATGTCTGTTATCAGAGTGCAGCCCTGAATGAAATGGTAGTGAAACGAACAAAATATGTGAAGTTTGAAGAGCTTTGTAAACATTTGTACCTTATTTTACAGAAATCAGCATAACATTTCTGTGCTTTGTTCTTCCCACTTTTTCCTATAGTTAGGTGAATCCTAAAGCTTCACTGAAAAAAGAACTTTACAGTGTTCATACCTTGTGGAGATATGCTCTGTCAAAGAGAGCAGTTTTATGTTAAAAGTATGTTAAAGTACGCAAAATACAGATATCTTGTATTAGATAAAACTTTGGCAACATGTGTGCTCATTCATATGGGGCCAGAATAGTGCAAGTGTTTGTTCATACTTTGTAATAAGCAGTTACGTAGAGGAATAGGAAATTTGACAAGAGTTTTGGAAACAGTCATCCAACAGAGCAGCTGGGCGATCGTCAGCAATAGATGGATCTGCTTCAAGAAACATGGAATGCCCTTGGACTCTCACAAAAACAACCCTGATGTCACGAATGTATTTATACTTCCTTACATGTGAGTCACTTCGGCTGACGGGACGGGAGCGTTCCTCCGTTCCCGCTTCGCGTTGAGGCGCTTCGCATTGTCGAGAGGGGAGACGGAATCGATGTAATTGGGCGCTCGAGAGGCACTCGCCGCTGTGGCCCTCCCACGGCTCAGCGCCTGAGAAAGGCTCGGGACGCCCTCCTCATCCCGAGCTGACCCTTAACCAATGAGCCAGCGTGAGGAGCCGCGTGGCTTTTTTTCTGGATCAGAGGGTCACCGAGGCGCGCGGGCGTCCTTGCCCGCTCGGCGCAGAGGGAATAGAGAAGGGCGCTCTGATTTTTCTCGCTGCGCGTTTGCGTCTGGCGTCTCTGTGCTCCGCTGTCTGGAGCAGGAGGGCCTTGCGGTAAACCTGCGGTGAGGTGGGAGGCAGGCGGTGCTGTGCGTGGGATCCAGAGGAGACGCTCTCCCGCTGAGCGATCCATCCTTCAGTGTTATGACTGCGCTGCTCATAAAACAAGACGCCTTTGTGGAAGGAACTGTCAGTGCACTAAGGGACATGTCTGCAAAATATCCTTACATATCACGGGGCTCTACATGAAATCCAAAGCAAAAGCTCCACTTCATCCATAAAGGTTCAGCAACCTCATGAAAATAAAACTGACTGGTAGAGGTTTGCTGCATGTATAAGAACACGAACATGTTTGTAGGCGCACATCTCAGTGACTTAACTTACTCTTCGCATGGATGGAAAATCAGGTGTGCACGGTGTGAGTTGAGCAATGACATTATTTTTTTGGATAAGATTGTCTGCAGGTAAATGACATAATATATAGTGTTAAGATATGTTTACCAATTTGAGATTTATGCCCATAATCATGTACACTAGTTATCTTAGGCAGCTCATGCTGAAGACATTATTTCTGCATGTTGCATATGAATATAGTTCACACTTCAGTAACTGTTATTTGGTAGTGATGTAGTGTTTAATATAATTTCAATTTTTTTTGTTTCCTTGCAGTTAATTATTCAGTTGGTGGTCTATACTATACTCTGTCCTTTTGATGAGGTCCACCATACCTGCTTTCACATGTTCATTAGCGGACAAGCCTTCACACAGGTGTGTGACCACTATGTCACTGTTGCCACAGTGCCCTCAAGATCCTCCCCTCTCGTCCTGATTGACAGGTGGCTGAAACCAGGTGCAAAAAGGTGTGCACCTCCAAGTCGGACCTGCGGTCCAACGACTTCAGCATCGTCGGGTCGCTGCCCCGGGACTTCGAGCTGTCGAACTTCGACTGCTACGGGAAGCCCATCGAGGTCGGCAACGCCCTGGGCAAGTCCCAGGCCAAGAACAACAAGAAGCCGCCGCCGCCAAAACCCGTCATCCCCTCCGCCGCCAAGCGCATCGACCTGTACGCCCGGGCCCTCTTCCCCTTCTCCTTCCTCTTCTTCAATGTCATATACTGGTCCGTGTACTTGTGATGGCCTTGCGTTTTCGTCCCTTTCCATCCCCCGACCCCCTTCACCGAACCCCCCCCCACCCCCCACACCCCTCCCAGATGCCCCTGCTCTCCGCAGTTGTGATATTCTTTTTAACCTGTCCAGTTCATGCACAGGCAACGCAGTTATTATTGCATTATGATGTAACTGTAGCCAGAACAGAAAAAAAAAATATGACAACGAAAGACTCTCCCAGCATTTTTACATTTTAACTGCCGTCATGACTTCCATGCAGTACCGTACGTGGGGCCCGTGTGCAGCCAACAATAGCGTTCCCCACAGTTGGAAACAGAGTGAATCACAAGTTCTGTGGAAAGTAGACAATACAGTATGCTTGACTTTCAGTATCTTCTTAAAGGTTCTGAGATATTGCATGTTTAAAGGGCATAAATTAATATATACATAAATAAATGATATAAATATAAAGTCTATATATAGATATAAATTTATTATGATTATTGTTGCGAATTCTTGTAGGAATAATGGATCACCTCGTTCTTGTTCTGATGGTTGATGACACTGCCGCTTTTTTGGAATGGCTGTTGTGTGAACTCTTGACACCGAACATGAGCCATGCTTTTCATGTGTACGTGGAGAGTACAAGGTGCTCTTTTCTGTGTAAAACATCCAAGCCAATAAAGGTCCAATGAAAAAAAATAAATACATATATGAAATTGAACGAGATCTTTTCCTTACCTGCTCTCCTCATCTGACAGACACAGAAGGACAGGGCTATTTCTTGAGGTTACATGGAGTGCTCAGTCATAGCCACCCTGTGTGAATATGAAATGAAAGAGTATAAAGGGTTGTCTCCTTTGTGACCAAGATGTAATTGTTTGTTAAAGTCTATTTACAGTTAGCACAATGTTCATTAAAAAAATATGAAGTTTAGATTGTTAATGTGAAAATGCATTGACAACCACATGCATTCAGTTTCGTAGCAATGTGGAACAGAGAGATGGCCATCGAGAAGATGCCGAGGGGAGTGCTATATGGTTAGCTGTGAGATTGGAGTGTGCTGTTTTGTGCTATTGTGAGACGGTATAGCCCCGAAGAACTTTAACAATTTAGCTGCCAGGAAGGCTGCTCATAAATTTCTCACACAAGCAGGAATGTAAGCACAAGGTTCAGCTGAATGGAGACAGTGTAATCATATACTTGAAAAAAGGACAGTGATTACCTGGGGAAAACCGTTCTCAGGCTAAAAAAAAAATCTGAACATGTGCAGACAAATGCATATGTGTCTCTACCATCCCCCTCACCAATATACACAGATGTACACATACACAGCTGTGTCTTTAATGACCTCTGAACTCAAGTGAATGGCTTCAAAGCTTACATCCCAAATTGGTCATTAATTATTAAGTGTGCGTGTTTGAATTTTGACCCCACAGGACCATTGGTAAAGTCTTAATTGCAAATCTGTCCGGTCCTCCTGAACTGAGATAGATGCCTGCCCGGTGTTATGGCAGTCAGGAAATGAGCAAGTTTCACAAAATGGTTCATCTTATAAAAGCCAACAAGAAGAATGCTTTCTGGGATGTGTGCTTCTGTTTCACAGTAGACAGCATCTTTTTCCCTGCAAAGGCTAGCTTTTTCAAACAGAGACAGAACAGTTTTCAAGCAATGGCCCCCGTAACCCATAAGTATGGACCTGCTGCCATGGCAACAGACATCTAGATTAGATTGCTGTACCAGTCCAGTCACTGTTGCGGGAGTGTAATATAGGAACATGAAAATGAAGAGAGTGTTGCTCTGGCAAGGACATGGTAATAATGCAAATTAGCCATCTGCCCATAAGACAGCTTCAAACATGAAAATAGATCAAATCTACCTATTAAATATTGAGAATCTGTCGACTTGGAATATAGGCTGTAACTTTGGCTATGTCAACTGCTAATTCAGAGAGGAGTGGGTCTAATGATTTTTGTTTAGACTTGTTTGGTATTTCACCATTTTTGCAGATAATATTATCATAAGCGTGAGTGATCACCTGAAAAATAATGACTTGCAGCACCCTCTAGTGGAGACACATGTCTCCACACACAGTCTAAACAGGTGGATTTGTTTCCGATTTTTGAACTGGAAGATTCCTTTGGATCCTCCTGCAATTGCCATTTGCTTTGCACCCATTTTTAGTTTCTAGCAACATATCTTTTAGTAATCTTCCCTGAGTGATGTCTCTCTCTGTCCATGTCTTTCTTATTTTTTTTATACCTCTCCATATCTCTCTGTCCCTCTCTAACTTTCACTCTTGACTCCTACCCTTGTTTTTCCTGTATAATTTATGATTGGTTCTTGATCAAACAATCTGGATCACTGTGGCTTTCAAATCTTGTAAATGGCGTCAGTTTGCCCGGAGTCATTTATTATAATGGTGTTGCCTTGACAGAAACAAATAATTGCACTGACAGGAATGGAGGCAGACAGACACCAGGCTCTATCCTTCTGAGTGCTCTGAACACTGAGCTGCTCCATAGCGCCTCCCAGCTGCTGTCTGGGTCCCAGCCTCCTGCCTGTGTTCAGCCCACTGTGTTCAGTGTCCAGCCCTGTCCTGGCTGCTCTGAGCTCACTGTAGCCCACATCACAAGGGCAGTCTCCTAATAAGAGCTGAACAATCACAAGGACCCAGTCTACTGGGAACCCAGTCACTGACTGTTTGACGATGCACATTACGCTCCTTTCCCCCCTACATGACATATTCTGCTGCTACCAGGGGCTTTTGTATTTCCCCTTGGGTTTCTGTCTTCAAAATCACACATATACAGTGTGTTTGTGATTATAATGTCTTTATTTTTATGAAAATCATAATATACTTTTTTAAATGACTTTTTAGAGCACATACACAGACACACATATGTCTGTATGCACCGTATGTGGGGAAAGCTACGTAGCAAAATATTTCACATGAAAAGTGACATAGGTAGTAATATCAAGCTGTGTGTGGTTATTCAGCAGTTAGCTATATGCTAGTCATTGCTTCACTGCTATTTTTAGCTAACCTACAGAGACAAATTCCAGGAACTATACTGGTAATCTGTATAATGTACAGATATTAAATTGTATTTTTTTCTCGCTCAACAAGTTACATTGTGATGAATTTACCTCCTCCAACCCTAGCTGTTTCGGCCTACTTTTCTCCCACTGCATTGAGTCTACCATTGTGTCCGAACCATAGTTACTATTGCTTATAAACACTAGATACTGTGGTGTTGTGGAAATGGAAACCAAAAATGTAATTTTATTTTTCTTGTTTGCTCAGCAAATCTTCAGTTGCCATTATTTTTAAACTATTACCCCCATCAGCAACCTCCTTTCCCCTTCTCTTCTCTGAACGTGCATTTGCATGTGCTTTTTTTTTTTTTTTACCAAAAATGTGATTAAAATTTGTGAATTTCCTGAAATAATGCAGGGATCTGGATCTGGATATGTCTGGAAAGATATAGTAGATCTACTTTAAATCGGAGCAGATGGTACAGAAAGGAAGCCGGGAGTTTCTCTCTTTGATGTGTGATGCCTGGCAGTGGTGACAGTTGAGGGCTCCCAAAACCCTATCCCTCCTGTCACTTGAGGAAGCGCACCCAAAGCAGAGTGTTGGAGTGAATTTGGCTCTGCGTCAGGAGGTGGGTGGTTGCCTGTGAGGTTATTCATCCGGATGGCTCGTGCCCTGCAGGGACCTATCCGTTGTCAAGGAGCTACAAAATAGGGACGCACCCCTCAAGGGTTGTTTGTCTCATTGGGGGATGAGAATGGTCCCATGTGTTTACACTGGGCGCGTAGATCATCTACAGAACCAGAGAACCACAGTTTACACCTGAGTTCTGCATCACTTCAATTCTGCCCACATCAATTCTGCATTCATATCAATGACTAAAGGGGCGGGTCACACTTTGAGCACTGATCCACACCGGCCTATCAGGCACAGTGCTCAGTCGCCACTTGAGGACAACACCTGCGGGGGGACTCAGCCACGCCATCACCATGACGACAGGCGGCTTCACATGGCTTTCCTGAATAGTCTCTTAAGTGGCAGCTTTTTGCTGCTTTTTCAATACCGTAATGTTTGTTCTTAATAGAAATCAATGCCAGATTTAAACAGGAGCTTAAGTTGTGCTTAGTGCTTACAGAGTCTACACTGAAATCTTAGCCTAAAGCAGGCCTACTAGGCCAAATAGCAGCTGGGAGGCCAGATCCAGGCCTGCAAAGTAATTTGTACTGGCCCTTTAAGTACTTCTTTACCAACTAATCAAAAGAATAATAAAATAATTCCGGGTTATAATTTCTATATGGTCCTGCGTCAGAATTATTTCAGTTTGTCCTGCCCCAACCAATGTAAACAAGCCATCCCTGCCTGACAAAAGCTGCCATGTTCTGCTCTCATCTAACGTCTCATCTCTAAACCTTCCAAACATTCTGATCTCTGCTGTCGCCAGTGCGCTCTCTCGGCACCTGTTGCTAGGTAGTTTTTACCGCCAAAATGTCACTTTTGACTTTAAAAAATAAAAAACTTAACACAGAAAATAGGCAATTTAATAGTCAATTTTCAGATTTTGTCCATATTTCATATTTTGGTTACATTTCACTGGCCTCTCATTGGGGTTTATTTTTATAATCTGGCCCGCTTTCTAAAGTAGTTGAGTAGCCCTGGCCTAAAGCAAAAACAGTAACTGATCTGTAGTCTTAATCTGAGACTGGATCATGCAGATGATGAATCACTTAGTCCAAATGTTTGAATTAGGCTAAGATTACAGTTAATTAAAAGCACTGTGAAACTGGTTACTTACTCCCTTACTGTGTGTTGGGTTAGATACTAAGGGTGATCAAGATGTTTCCTGAATTTAACCCCTTCAGGTGCCGTGTACCTGTGTTGCTGAAAAAGACATTGACTGAACAAAGAAAAAAAATGCATGGGTTCCTTCTCAGCGCCAAAATTCAACACTTCACCAAATGAGGTCCAACATTTAATCTAGTGCTACCAGCAGTAAAAATGTATAGCCTTAAATATTTTTTTTCCTTAATGATTTTTAAGATGGTACAACCTTTTGTTTGATTTGTCGTAGTTTGTACATTTTGAACAGCGTACAAATCGTACTCCACCAAAATGCTATTAGCAGTGGTGACAGATAGCACTTAGCATTGCAGAGATGACAGAACATGGTCATTGCATGTTTGGACGTGTGCTTTGGGGGGAGGGGCTATTTTTACATCTGGCTGCTTATATCAGAAGATTCTGAAAAACTCTACCCCGGCAAGTGGCCCCAGTTTTCATAAATACACCAGTGACTGAAACACAATGCTTGTTTGCTTTGCTTAAGCTCACATTGGTGTCTTTGATGGTGTCACCTCCCGAATCTTGACACCGCGCCGTCTCACGGGTGGTGTCTCCTGTCCTCGGGTCCCCGTCCCCAGCGCAGGTGTCTAACGGACGTGGCCCGCAATCTGCTATGGGGGTGCCCCTGCCAGCAAGCCCCGAACCTCAGGAGGGCCAAATCAGGGCCCAGCCAACCCTGGCCCCCTCATCCACATCTTGTGGTTATAACAGGCTGTCACACAGACGTGTGTTTGATAAATAGGAGGCCAGACTGGTGGATGCACTCTCCCCCCACCATGGGAACATAATGCTACGGCATCAGCACAGTTTCCACTGGGGGGGGGGGCGGTCATGTTTCATGATTGCGGTCCACCGCCATACAGCAGAATCCACTCCATGGCTGCAGTGGGGAATCTCGCCCTCGGGCTCTGTGACCTGTGACCCCTCCAGATGCTTTGCAAGCTGTTTGTGGCTCCCTGTACTGGCTACATTCACACCCCCGCGGTCTCATCCAGCCAGGAGCACTGCTACAGAAAACTGGTCCTTACAGTGAAGGCGTCGCTGTGGTTTTTGGAGGTTTGTGAGGTTGCCGTTGTGGTGTCAATCCTCTGTCAAATTCTCGCACACTCTGCGTCAGTTCAACAGCAGGGGCCAGCCTCGGGGATCTGATCTGAGATCAGTGTGATGTCATGCCCTCAGCCAAGGTTGGCCAGCATGTCTGGTGCTGTTCATCTGTTCTTGGTTCAGCTGTTGATCAAGCTAATTCGCTGTGTGTGACCGAGAGGGAAGACCAGCAGTGCAGGAAAAGACAATGGCATCCTCTTGCATCTCTCACCCACTAATATGAGCAATGTATTTCTTTGGTTAGTGTAGATGCCCATGACAAAGCCACTGAGTTTCAGATTCAATTATATGTCTGTGAGTGTAACCAGAGAGTGGCAATTATCCTTTTACTGCTAAAGAACCACCATAGACTCATATGACTGTTCTCCCCTGCCTGAAGTGATGCCGGCTTTTGCTCTGATAGGGATTCCAACTGTTTCAGCTTTAAATGTAGTGTGATCCTGTCAATGGATTCATAAGCCCATGTTGATGAGGGGTTGCCAGAGTTGTCAGAATAGCTGTGGGTAGATATATGGTGTAAAATGTTTCATTTTTATCTGCACCAGAATACTTAGTTAGACAAAAAACAGAACAAGGAAGTAAAAAAAAAACTTTGAATAAACACTCACTCACATAAATATATTCCCTGTGAAACACACAGTACTAACTAACTAATTGAAGAGGGCACAAATGATGGAAAGACCGGACTGGCCTCTGGCTTCAGCACTGGCCCTCAGGGCAGTTTAAAACGGTGTGCCTCCCTTACAGACAGCAGGTAGGTGGGTGTAATGAGGTGTCCACATGTTCTCGATTGCACTGTCACAAGATGTGCGTTCAGTTGACAAGAACTTTCTGTCCATACACAAAACTTTCCCACAATACATCATTAAAGACAGAGTTTTGACATGTTCCTGGCTATTTCACAGGAACCTGGTCAAACCGGTACAACCTTGACACCGGTGGGCAGCATAAGCTGTCCCTGACGGCATCTTCCGTGCAGTGGGGAGAGACAGTCTTGGCTCGCTTATGCTGAGGCGTGCGCAGAAAGAGGGTTGAAATTTGGCTTCAGTCTCATGGCATTTATGCCAGCGGTGTTTGTGCGTGACAGATAGCGCTCGGTACACTGTCCCCTGAAGCAGTCAGCTCCCACAATCCCCCACCCCTCTCCAGCTCAGTGTGGGCCCACATTCTGCACCTGTGTCTCTGATAGCCATGCATCAGGCCTGCCTTTTTCAGCCAGCTTTAGATAGGCATGGCTAGATTCTTTATAGGTGTTATACCCCAGCTGCTCGTTAATGCAGTATGGATTGTTTATATTGATTGTTTCCTGTTTTTGTCTTTATTGTCCTAACCAGTCGCGTTCCACTAAAACATACCCAGGATTTTTTTAATGATAAAGGCCTACTGAACACAACACAAGTGAATGACCTAGGGTCCCATAAGGATCTGATGCTCTTTTGTCTTGGTGCCAACCATATTCCTTGGTGAGGAGCTTTTATCTGTTGGCTACACTGAGCTCGGTACAGACTGAACTGACTGTGGGTAACCAGACCGCTAGCTCAAAAAATCCAACCAGTCGGTCATGAACAAATGCAGTCCAGAGCAGTCTCCCTTGATGCAACATGAATAATCTCCAGGCAGCATTAGGGTGTGACTTGAGGACAGCTTGAGCTTCTGTGCTAAGTAAACACTGTCACAGAGAAGGTGCAGGCAGTGCAGTCAACATTCACTATCCAATAATGAGAGGAGAAAAACCTGAGCTATTGTAAGAAAATCAGCAAAGGGCAATTAAATCTGTGGTTTACAGATTGTGGAGTTTGACCTAAACGTGTTTTACTGGCCCTGCATTGTGTGGATGAGAGCATAAAGCTGCTTTAGTGACTTGCAGACTGTGCACTTCACTCTCTCTCTCGGACTCAGGAAAAGACAGGCGGCCCTGTGCTTCTCAGCCAGCCTTTAACAGAACTTTAGGAATGGTAATTAGTGTCCAAGAATCATCAGCCCTGGCTAGTTGTGGGGGGGCTGTCGAGTTAGTGCGTGGAGGGCTTTTGAGGACGTGTATGTTCCCGGCTCTGTGGGAGAGAACCGCGAGAGGAGTCACGCTAGGTGGCGGCACCACAGCTGTAGCTTGCATCCATCTCTGTCTGCTCTGCCTCCATCACTTGCCATCTGCTATGCAGCTTCCAGAAGTAGGTGGGCTTCCTTTCAGCTGCCTGCATGTCCTGTTTACAGGGACCAAGACCAGCTACAGGCACTGAACCAAAAAAAAACAAAAAAGGCTTAAACTACTAAGCCCGTATCTCAAAAAAAGGTTGCAGGTTTGATCCCCATTCGAGGCAGTGCTGCTGTACCCCTGAGCGGGGCACTTAACCCGAATGGCTTCGGTTTAATCTCCAGATGCATTAATGGATACTTTGTATATAAATGAAGGCCATGTGCGCCGTCTTGGGTGAAGGCCTCTGCCAAGCAAATGAACGAAATGAAATATAATCCAGGTCACAGGTGTGACGTCCTTGAAATCGGCACACTGAAATTGACCCCCCTCCCTCCCCCACCCCAGAGTTATTAGTCTTGGTCAGGGTCTCTTGACATTGCTATTGTGATGGTTTTCATCGGGGGAGGCTCTGCCTTCCATTTCTCTGCACGGATTCCATCACACGGCTCCAGGACGACTTAATCGAGATCGTGAGGCGGGTCAACCTAGGCCGCCCGCCCATCTGGATGTCCCATTATCCCACACCAGCCAATCGCCTCATCCATAATTGCCAGGCCTCACCGCTCCTGCTGCTGGCTCCTACTGACTTCTGCTTGAGCGGTCGCTCTCACAAGGTTGCCCCTCTTCTGAGCAGAGTGCTGAGCAGCTCTCCCTTGGCCTCCTGCAAGATCTCTGTGCTTTCTACAGTTGCTGCTCCAGTGGGTATGGTGTATGAGCTATGCACCCCATGTTCCCCATGTTGTACAAGGTATGTGCCCCCCACCACCCCTACCCTCTGTGATGTCCTCGCTGTGCCGTACAGGAACACAGAACTTCATGTTGGTCATGTTGAGTCACACAGGTGAACTCCCCGGTTCCTATCAGACAACAAACACAGTGCTGTCCACATCCTGAGCTGCCTCTGTTGCACTGAAGCCTTCCCCATCACCACTGACACGCTGCCATATCTATACCACCATTTGCACTGAGATGAGACGATCAGCTGGTGAATGCTAAAGAGCTAAAGTGCCACATCCCTCATCATCTCAATATTCACTCATTGCAACCGTGCAATTAAAATGAGATCGTGAAGAACATGCAATCCAGTCCTGTCAGTATGTCATGAAAATGAGTACACCAGTTAGATGATGGAAGAGGCTGATCTCGCTCCTGCAGGTCGTACCATACAGTGAAGGAAGTGAGGTTATCAATACAGTGTGTGTAGAGGGGGCAATGGCAGATTATGCATGAACATATTAATTGCAGGGTGAAGGGCAAAGAATAAGGAAGCGCAATAAACGGAAATAGCAGGAAGAAAGGGCCTCCGGGCTTTCAGTCGCTTTAAAGGGAACAAGCAGAATGTGCCTTTCTTTCGTACAGCAATTTAAAATGATATCGCAGGCTGCTATCGCACTGTACAGTGAAAACAGTGGGGGAAAAAAAACAACAATTAGAGCCAAAAACCCATGAATATTCAAAGGCGAGAGTGGTATCTGAGACAGGCTCAGAGCTTCAGAAGGAGCCCTGGCTGCTGCAGTGAGGTTGAAATGCTGGGGAAGAAGGGAGAGAAGAGAGAGATGAAATGAGATGCCCCATACAGCTGATGTAGCTGGAGCTGTATTGATAAGCCCATCCACACCGAATGTGCTTTTTTAACAACCAGACGGCAGGTCAGATGCTATAAATGACACAGTGATAGGATCATGATAAAATCGGTTTCCATGGCAGGGTGCGAGACAGCTTTTTTATGGTATGTTGCTGAGTAGGATGCAGAATAGTGGCTAGGGCAATGGACTCCGGACCTGAAGGTCATGGTTCTGGAGCTTGGATGGGACACCCATGCACAACAGTATTTTACTTCAATGGTTCAGCAAAAACTTAGCTGTAAAAAAGGGTGTCAGAATGAATAAGTGGCAATGAGCATCACCTTGACTTGCACTGATATATACAAGCATCCAAATTCCTGACAATTGCACAACAAACAAAATGCTCAATTGTCTGCCTCTGTGCTAATCTAAATGGAGAAATGCACAGCAATTATGATTTTACTGCCTTAATATTGCTTTTCTTTTCATTTATGCATCGGATAAAAGGGTACATGCAGACAGAGCTGTAAGAGACAAAATAAATGAGAGATTGTGGGCCTCACAGCTAGGGTACTGCCAAAAAACAAACTACAGACATTTCTCATTAAACCTTGGAGAACTCCTCAGTCCACAATGCTGAATTTATAACAGCTATTTAATAATTACAATGCAAACACATTTATAAAAGTGTCAGTGCTCAATAAATTTGTAATATATGCCACATTTATAAATTAGTACACCCACTATATATATAAGGGGTAAACAAAATAATGCAAACACCAAATGAAGAAGGACTCATATTTTGAAGTAGCTATATCACAATTAAAAAGGAGTCTGCACATATATATCATAATTATATCAATACTAATTACCAATATGTTGCTGCAATAAAAGATGTTTTAAAATCGAGTTTCTAAAGCAACGTGAGAGATCTAACAAATTTTGAAAGGGATCAAAGAGTCAGTGCCTAAATTTCAGGTGCATCCGTCACAGAAAATGCAAATTTATTTAATGTGCCAAGGGGCACAGTGTTGAAAATCATGACAACAGATGTCAAACAATGGAAAGCTACATCAAACAGTGGTCACAAGTCAAAGCTCACTGACGGGAATAGACAGATACTTACATTTACATTTATTTATTTAGCAGACGCTTTTATCCAAAGTGACGTACAAAAGTGCATACAGTAAGTATAGCGACAGTATGGGGACAGGATGTGTACAGTTCCACAATGAGACAGTTCTCAGCTGAGAGCAAGGTCTTGCCAGGAAAGTTGCAACAAACCACGAAACAATGGTTACTAAAATGACCACAGAACTGTATCTACACCTCCACACACAGTCTCAACAATGTCTCAAACTGTGTGTCGAGAGTTTCATAAAGGTGATAGGTAGGGCTGCCATTCAGACAATACTCGTAACAATGGTGCAATGGGCACATAACCTGTACTTCTATGCAGTGGAAGGAGCAATATAGTAGTCTGCTGAGTCATCTTTTTCTATTTTCCTACATCTGGTCACATTGCCCACATTGCCTGCTCCTGGCTGTTTAAGATGGTGGTGGATCTGTTTTGGTATAGGCAGCTATCGCATGGAAGTCATTGTGTCTGATTATTACTGTCAATGGCAGAATTACTGTCAAGGAATACAAAGCTATATTAGGTGATTAGGTGCACACTATGCTGCAAACATTGTTTCTTCAACATGTTCCCATATACCAGGACAATAATGCCCCCCCCCTATTTCTAAATGGATTTAAGGGTAGTTTCATTAACACCAGGACGTCAAATACCTTCCATAGCCTCCCCAAGTACCAGATCTTTACATCATTGAATCTTTATGGGAGGTTGTGGAATGTGGAGTACATTTCTACCTCCTTCATTTCTTAATGACCTGGATGCTTCCCTCCAAATCAAAACCTGTATAATAGCATTCCTAATGGCCTAATGGCCCAATTACTTGTATATAATGTCTGCAATAACAGCTTTAAGTGTTTTGGGGTAAGTGTCTACCAGCTTTGCACACTGTTTGGGAGTGATGTTTGCCCACTCTTCTTCACTATATCAGTAGATAAAATATGATATCTATGATAGATACAATATACCTCATCCAGCTGATTGATCTTTGGGTGGGTTTTTTCTGTTATGGGCTGAAATCAATGACTATATGGGTCCAGACTGCAGAATCATCCGCACCATGATTCAACTGCTGCCTGATTCCCTGCACCTGCATCCAAACCATGCTTCAGAGCCTCCAGCAGAGTGTGAGTAATGGGAGGGAATCAAAAGAATGGCACCCTATAAAAGAGGCATTGATCTGTCCCTAATCCAACATGTCTTAGGCACACAGCAGCGAGCAGCATCATGCCACAGAGTGGCTCCTGAAATACACAGTGTATCAGTCCGCCCATATACACAGTGTGATAGGTACACTATATATACAGTCTGGCAGCAAGAGGACTGGCAAACAATCACAAACAATGAGCATGCACAATCACACTGTTGTATACTGTTAAAACCTGCCTTTAAATTATGTTTGCAGCATTGTGTTGTTTTCATGGTCTCACCTCGTCACTGATGTGTATCTTCGGGGAAATTAAGCGTTTTAACTCCTGGTCTTTGCGTGACCTGTCATAGTAAAAGACGTGACTTAAATATTGCGGAAATGAGTACGGTTCAAACTTCAAACTCGACGGTTCCAACTTCGAATTCGACATTTTTGGGATAGACACTACTTAGGAAACTGCCATTACATTTGTGTAACATTACTGGATGTTACAGAAACAGGAAATAGTTTGATGTGACCATGCCCATTACCATTACCAGCTATATGAGGTCACCGAGGTCCGGTAATTTTTTTTTAGAGCTAAAAATAAAATTTTGAAGCTAAATACAACTGGGTAAAAAAAAGACGAGTGCATGGTTAATTCAGTTTAGAATTGTTATTTAGTGTCCGCTTTGTGTGAGAGAGGGCGCGAGCGCAGCCCCTTGCATCATCAGCACTTCCACTGGCAGCTGCAATTGGAATTTACGCACGTTGGCAGCAGCAGGTGGCTTATGTGTGAAATGGCAGCATACCATTCGGTAAGACAAAGCAATGATCGTTATGCCATTATCTGTAAGGAACGTTCAAAACAATAACCTGGTATAGCGTCTGGAGTAAAGGCAATTGTATGAAACATGTTAAATATGCGTACACCTGCAATGATGAAGCTAGGCTAATTCCTTCATATCAGTTGGCTAGCTAACGTTTCACACAGCGCCATTGATTAAAAACAGCTTATGTAGGCGACGGTATCAATAATAGTAGGCCTACTAAACATTTCAAAGCCAAATTTGGAAATGAATTTAAGTGTGTAATGACGTTAGCTTGTAATGGTATTACTCTCTAGCATTTTTCTTTTATTTTTATACCTAGCTAAGGTTTCTATGTATGTCACGTTTATATGTGTAATTCTGACAAAACGTAACCCCGGACAACAACAATGACAAAACCTAAACACCAACGCCACCCCCTCATCCCCGGACCTCACTATTTTACAAACCCTGGTTACGGCCATGGATGTGACTAACATACGTTTAGTAGTTTTTCTCCAAGCACAAACGGCATGTTTAAAAATAAAAGTGGTTTAGTTAATATTTAATTTAGATATGTCTGCTTTTGTGCTTTCATACGTACAGATAGTCCTTACATGAACTCCGTAAGTGACACTTTGCCCTCAAATGGCTCATAAGTACATGTTTAAATCTTTATCCCTGGCAATAACGAATAACGAATAGAACTGCTCAGTTAAAACTAGACTGTCTAATATTTACGAGCATTGTTGTTAAGGTGTCCGACAGCACACCTTACTCATGTCCAGTTAATTGTTGTCTTTGCCTGTAGGTCAGACTGCAAAAACATAGAGAGTGCCAATTCACACATTACTGGACTCTAATATCGGTAAAAAAAAAAATGTTCTTCCGAAAAAAAAGAGGTGCGACTCTGTCCAAGGTTCTGAAAGTAATTGCCGCTATTATAACAGTGGCCTGTCCACGACTGTCCTGATATAAACTTGTACTTTCCAAAGCTTCCCCATCAGAACTGTTAAGATCAATGACATTCAAATCGAAAAGGGCATAATAATTGCCGCTAGGTAAACGATCCCCACCCCTCACAGGATTTCAGTTTTTGGTTATTTGTTTCAGTTTCAAATTATTGCTGTGCAAATGGACCAATACGCATGGTTCATAGGTGTGAGATATCGCCTGAGCTTAATAAGAATATATGCATGGGTGACATCCTTTTAACTGACCGGAAGAGCACATTGTTCATCACAGGCTTTGCATACACAGAACCCTAAGTTCTCATCTTAGAAAGAGTTGTGCTTATTACAAAAAATTATATATTTGCAAATAAATACATGTCTACGTAGAGTATCAATTGATACCCTTCTGAGCTCATTTCTCATCTAAGTAATTACCAGTGTATTCCTCACAGGATAACTAACGACAAGCGTTGTTTTATACATGGTGAAAAATCCAACCAATATCAAACCATTAAGTGATTTCAAAATACAGTCAGGCATATCTGTCTGGGAGACATATGGTTTCGATGCATTCTTCCAACCACATATTAAATAAGTAATCGGGGCTCTCAGGATCGCGACTGAACTAAATAGAGTGAACTCGGGTCTCTTCGTGTCTTTACGTGCTCATTAACATTCCTGCCTTGTCCGTGCTGCTGAAACTAGCTTCAGTGAGCGACGGTAGGACGCGCAGTGCTCCTGAGCGTGAGCGAAGGTACCGATTCATAGGGACGGCGCCGCGAAGGAGGAGAAACAAGCCTACAGTGCCATTCGTTCGCTGTTGGAATAGGAGCCAGGATCCTTTCAGAATATCCATCAACCGAACAGAACAACCGCTGATTCCCACCAGATTGTTCACCACCAATATGAGCAGGATCTAAAAATTGACTGCCGTGGTGAAAACGAGGGATTTCTGCGGTGGATGTGGGCACATTTTCTGTGGAAATGCAAAAGATTATGAATTTAGCAGTCTTCCTTCTTCCTTTTTTCTGGGAACTGGCGGTTTGTGGCTCTCCCGGTGTGCAAATCGGTATGTAATGAACAACATGCTTTACCGAATACACTATCCTTAACCGATACATGCTTGCAACACCATTGTAATGCGATTCTCTTTCAAATCAGAACACACTATGTTTACCCGTATGGCAAATATTGATTAAATGAGTGCATAATGCCACAACGCATTTGGGGAAATGAGAAGATATTCTTGAAATTAATAGACGAATGTAAGATGTGGCTTTGCGGTGTCTGAGAATTTTCTCTGGTTGTCTTCCACAGGGGGGCTGTTTCCAAGAGGCGCAGATCAGGAATACAGTGCATTCCGAATAGGGATGGTCCAATTCGGCACATCCGAGTTCAGACTGACACCCCACATTGACAATCTGGAAGTAGCAAACAGTTTTGCTGTCACCAATTGTTGTGAGTAGCGATGTTTTAAATGTGAATGTACTGCAAGGTCTGGTTTGCAGGGGGACGAAAGAGAACTCATTTTGTGAGCAACCTGAACACAGATTTTGAATCAGAACATTACGAATCGTTTCCAACAGTACTGTCCCTGTACACAATAGCAATGTAACGGACTTGGACACTGAATGAAGGGTATGGTGCGCTGATAAGATCGAGCCATCGATACAGATAAGCCTATACACCACGTATCTGTATTTTTTTTTTTGAATGGTTGGATAGTATTTTATGAAGAACTACATAAGACTGGCTCAGAACATATGTACGCGCTTAATTATGCAACTAGTTGTATGTAGGTTGTGCAAAGGGCATTGAAACTGGTGATTCGGTTTAAACATGCACGCGAGACAAAATAAAGTTGGATTTCCATAGTAACAGGTACAGAAATGGCTTCCGCTTTCCCTCACACAGACAATGTGGGCAGTAGGGAGGACAAAAAAGAAATATTTAAACACATGCCTTATAATGAATGAAATTGTTCTCTAATTAATGCTTCTTGTAAGGTTGTACTTTATTTAAACCAAACAAACAACAACTAACAAGCATTTTTAGCTGGTTAGATGAGTCAAATCCGGCAAACCAAATGTTGCCGAATGCCAGTTTCTTAATCCCTTTGATCTTGCTTGTGCTGCACGATCTCGAATGTGCATTGATAATGCTGAAGATGAGCTTGCTGTGCAGAGGATTCCATAGGTTAGATGAGGTTTAATGTGCACTAACTGTAGCCTATTAAAAAAATACATACAATGGGATTAAGACGAAACACCCACAATGTCCACGTCCACCGATGTAACGTCTGAGGAGCGGAACGAAACCCAATAACTGGGTTAAGATTGCGATTCCCTTGAGAAGCATCTTCCAGGGAACGGGTAGACTATGTCACATTCCGCTGGAATATTGTTTGTGGAGTCGTACCTCCTATTTTCCAACGGCAAATTAATACAGTATGGCTGCTCACCTCGTTTTTTTTTTTTTTTTTTTTTTGATTGAAGCAGTGGGGCTTTAGTCTGAAATCGCGGTAAACACACGCGATTCCGGTATCAACCACGACGGATGATTTTTGTCCTCTTTAAAATGTTCTGCGTTACTCGTATTATTTACATTTCTATGGCAATTACTTCAGCTGCAACATAAAGCTTGTAATAATTCTCATATAATGAACCGAGCAGTTGATTAAAGCAGTATTTTCAGGGGAATATACAAAGCATATATACCCTAGAGAGGTATATGAAACGAATGCTCCGTCAGTCTGGTCCTTATGTTATTCTAGTTGCATCGTATTTCCGTTTAAAACCAAGGTTTGTAGCTAACTAGGCATCGCCGCACAGTGCCATTGTAACAGTTGCAGACTGACCTGTGTAAAACAGCATACATTGCCATGACACAGGTTGGATTACACAGCTCAACACTCCGTTGTCAATCCCCAGTATCGCCATGGCGATTGCTAGCCCTGTCGATGTTTGACATCATCGTTGTAATATCAGTTGAAGGGATTGAGTTAGGAGCTGTCTTCTTTCCATGTATTGTATGTCAGCCTGTCTTCATACACAACGCAGCACAATTCCACAATCCCTTGACCAGACCAGCAAATAGCAAGTTTTATTTATTTATTTTCCTCCATAATATTGAATCGCCAAAAACGCACTGTGTCGAACACTTTGTTAGAAAAGGTTTGGTTCTGTTCCAGTTACTGACACTCCAATATTCTTTTGGACTCGGTTTGGCAAAGATCAACACTATCCTTTATCCTTTATTTGGATTAACATCAGAATATGAACAGATTCTTTGGAGACACTGCAATATCATTGGCCCATATCTGTCATCATTTAACATCCTGATTCTAAAAATTGTACTTTGTGAAACAGTCATGTGTTCTCAAATGATCACTCAGCAGAAAGATAGAAAGAACTAAATATATTGAAGAATGACCACATGCTGGATTTGCCAAAAAATGTATAATTGAGGATGTGAACAAAAATGATATGAAGCATTCCACCGTCAGGTTATATCTGTTGATCAGCCATACACTGAGAGAGCACTGAATATGAGAAACATATCCAGTATGTTTTTTGTCTTTCCTACTTTACACTGTAAATTGAAGGTGCATTTTTTTAAAGTACTTACATTTCAAATAGTACAAAATGCAAAGACATTATCCTGTAGAGTGTAGTGTTGTGGTGTCTGGTAGCTTTTTTATTTTTCCTTTTTATTTAATCACTAGATGGCACTCTAAGTCAAAAGACAGCGATTCCTCTCTTCCTCATTGGAGATTAATAATTGTTCATTGATCGGGTTTCACAAACACCCCAATGGAGAGGTTATTCAAATCAACCACTGCTACTTTTTCATTACGTAAAGATGAATGCTTCTTTTCATTACATAAAGACGAATGAGTGTGGCAAGATGGATTTCTGTCTGTATTGTGTTTTACAACTTGAAGTAAAAACCATAATTAAAAGTAAAATGGGCCAGTAACATCCACTCTTTAGATAACACTGGCTGTCATCATCTAAATTAATGCTGTTTCTGACAAAACATTTTCAGAAGGTCAGATGACCATTTTCTTTGCCTGACAGAGTAAATAGGTTAATTTATAGAACTACATCACATTTAAGTGAAAATAGTCTGTGTTCATTTCCCACAAAACCATAGCAGTTCCCAACAGGTTTGTGAGTGTTGCAGGGCCGACGCAGCCATTTACCACCTGCTGTTACCTCCTTATAAACAGTGGATTTTCGCTGGGGCAAATTCTCTGTTGAAGAGTGCGAGAAAATGTACCGTTCCTGTGCCATAACCTCAACGCCACCATTTGAAGACAGGACAGAGGCTGTGGCGACAGAGCTTCTGAAACATCTGTCATTCCGAATGACGTGATTTAACATTGAGACAGCACATTGCGGGAAATGTTACAAATGTGTTGAGGGAAGTGATAGGAGCAGAGCTCCTCCCCTCCCCACCCCTTCCACCACTGTCCCAACTGCCAACTGATCAGAAGGACCCCTGTGGGCCTGTTTCATGCTACAAATTTGTAACATGGCAACAAAGATAAATATGCTGATGCCCTACTGTGAAATTTGGAATCCACACAACATAAATGAAATAAAACATGATGGATTTATATTCATTTCAGATCCACTTACAAACCAAGGAAGCTCTCTTCAAAATCACTGACTAATGCAATGCAGTATACTGTAATTATTATTTTTATTGATAATTTATATGATATAATTTACATTGATAATTAATCTGAGGCTTTCTTGAAGGAAAGAACAAATAAGCAATGGTCAAAAATCAGCCCTAAGCTAATGAGACCACCTTGATTTTTCTTTTCAAATCCTTTGGGGTGTTGAGGATTCCTCTCTGGTACCGGTGGCAACATGGTCAGTAGATTCAAACTTTTCACCAAAACACAGCACAGTGAGATAATGTGAGTGTAGGTGTGTGTGTGTGTATGTGTGTGTGTGTGTTTGATTAACATTCTCTGGTCTGGTCCTGGAGCAGCAGTTGTTGAATTGAATATGCCAACCTGTATGTAACACTCTCCAGAGGAGATAGGGGGAAGCGTGATTATGCATCAGCGGTCCTTGACATCTGTGACTTATCACGATGATGACAAATTACCTTGCACTGGAACTGCACCATTAGTATTCCAGCATTACAGACTACCCATCCTGATAGCATCAGATGTGTACAGTTTATAATTTATGCTGCCATCTTAAACTGAGATTAAATGTGCTAAAATTTAAATTGCACAAGAGTAGATTTTTAATTGTTGAGGTAATTAATTTTAAATATCAGGTATAGGCGATCTGATTAAGAGTGGAGGCATGAAAAAAACAGTGTGTGTGTATGTGTGTATGTGTGTGCATGCACATGTGCTCATGTGTGCATTTGTGTGTGTGTGTGTGTGTGTGTGTGTGTGTGTGTGTGTGTGTTTGTGGTAGAGTCTGCCTGGAAGTGCGCTTGTGTGTGGTTGTGTGAGATTTTTTAGTGCCAGCGTGTGTGTCTGTCTGTATTTAATTTGCCAGGCTGATATGGTTTGAAAACATTATGACTTTTTCTCGAAGCAGTAGTTGAATGAGTGGGCAGATTTTTCCCATTTAGGTGTGGTGGGGTGCGAAACATGCCCACTCCAAATCACCAGCGTGAGAAGTAAAGGGTTAGGCTGTTTTTGATACCTTTCCTTGAAGGTTCTGGCCAATCGGCACCGTCTCTCTCTTCCGTTTCCTGTGTAATTTGATTCAATTCAATTAAAGTGCCTTCGAAGTTTGTGCACTCCAACCCTGCATGTCTGCAGGTAGGCGGTCGCTTTGATCCATCTGTCACTTGGTTGCCAGGGAAGGATTTAGTATTGACTGCTGTGAGGGGCGAGGAGGTATCTGAGAAACCGGTATGTGAGACACAGAGAGGCAACAGTGCAGGTAGATATGTTATGCACACGTTACAGTGACTGGCAACGCTTGCATGCTCTCACGCCGAAATGACACTCGCAAAACCGACCTCTCTACACTAAAAGCTGAATCGTTTAAAACCGTGGTGAAGCTGTCAAGGAGACTGCATAAATCATGCGTTTGATCGATTTCAGGTCGGCCCTTTCCAAAGAGGTAAAAAGTAATTGGTCTTTCAATAGGCTCCTTTTTAGGTCAACCTACAGTATATGTAAATCACAGTCCTCCGCTCAGTGTAACCACAAAGCACTTTGTCATCAACTGTGAATCATTTGGCATTTTTTGTTATTTCAACAGCTGTCAACCTCAGAATGTTGGGTATGAAATCACCTTTGGTTTGCAAACTGCCAAAGTGCTGTACAAGTGAAAATGATCATGATGATCATGATAATGATGATGACAATGATTATTATTACTTGTGGATAGATTTAATAGGGGTGGCCTTCATAACCTAAATCAGAATTGATTATTTACTGTTAAAGTGTAGGTGAAACTGAAAATCAGGAGGTTACAGGGACTTTTTGGCTTTCTTTTCACTAAAAACACTCTTTGTTTGTCTCTCTGTGTCGACATGGACTCCTTGCAAGCGACACATTTTAAAGAAAGCGCAGCCGTTCTTTTTTTTTTCCTTTTTTTAATAAAATGAACTGTTGCCATAGAGACTAGCTTGTTCCTCTCAGCAGATATCAGACAGACAGCTCATCAGAACACAGCAAGCTGATTTTCATAAGCACATTTACTCATGAACATTACAAGCCGTTCTTTCCCAACGTTCACGTCCAGCAGAGGTGTTAATGGCTCAAATATTAACCTATCCATTTAAAAAAATGTAGGATAATAATGTAACTATTTAATTCATTTTATTTAATTTCCCACGGACAATTATAACTCTGTGTGAAACATACTACAATCTTTAATGTTCCAGCAACACATGTGGTCTTAATTTAGATTGCAAGTGACCAACAGCACGAGATCAAGGTACATTTATTTCACTATAGCTCTGGAGACATAATGTACGATTGTTTTATATCAGCCAAAATGTAGCCTAACATGAAACTGCTGTATGCTGTCATGATTGTGATTTAACAGGAAGACACAATAGGCCTGAAACTAATGCTCATATTCTTTCTCTGTGAAAGTCTACTGTGTGTATATTGTATCATTACTCTGTGCTGACCAAGGCTACTGTGTTACAATGGAGTTCCATAGTAGCCTTCAGCACTGATGTATTACTTTCCCAATAGACATTGCTTTAAAACAACTCTGCATTTTAAATGGAATTCCATAATGCAAACCATGCCAGTCATTAATCTTAAGCAGGGGGAAGCAGTAAGTAGAACATTCCCATTTGTGCTCCCAGGGGTTTAGGAGTTATAATGGTGTAAACTGGTGTAGTTCCCCTGTGGGTGACCCCAAGTCCTCACACATCTGATCTCATATGTGCTCGCTTTTAATATTGAAACAATTTATGATGGACAGAATTCATGTTCTTGTGTCAGCTTTACGATAACTTCATTAAAGTAGCTCTTAATTTGCATTTTCCTCTCAACCTTACTAACCTCTGTGTGCATGTTTTAAATCCAGAGACTCAGAACCTAATTAACAATGAAACAGTGGTGTAACCTGGCTTCCCCTCGTTTTAAATTTTTAATGGGATGCCATCGTCGTGGTTACCATAAGAACTGGCTTGTGCAGCCACAGAGTGGAACAGGAATGATGATATTTTGATTGAGCAGGGGGCTTTCTGAGACACCTCCAACACTTTGTGCTGTTTGAATTGATCTTAACGGCAAAGTGGATTTCTTTCAGTATCACTGATACACTGAAGAGTGTTCTTTTTTTAACCAGAAAGAATGTCATGCTTCATCTAGATGTATGTTTGAAATGGTCCTGACTTTGAAGGATGGGGTATTGATTATTCTAAAGTGGCTGCATCGCATGACAGGTGTTGTGTCACAGCTGATCATACATAATGACTGAATAATTGTAATGGTAATCGGCACAGGCAAACACGAATTGAATAACACAGAATGTAAAGATATACATATACAGTATATAAACAATAAAACAAGACACCACGGCTACCAACTGAAACAATCACATTTTGTAACAACAAACTCTATGCACATTGACTTCTCAGGGCATCAGATATGACTTTTCTGTTTGTATTTCTATGGTCTTTGATTGTTAAACATCACTGAAAAGTCTTTGAGCAGCACATTGAATGTCTATAAATGTTGTGCCTTAGGGCTCATTGCCTAATAAAACACCCAGTCTTACATACAGTATTGTCAAATAAATCTCAGAGATTTGATCACTGGGAACCTATTCTTCAGGCTAGCATTGTGTTGCAAATGACAGATTGTCTGGCTCCAAAAACATTTTGTGGTAGTATTTTCTGGGGTAGGATGCACTGTCTTTGAAACATGACCCAGGAAAATCTCTAGAATGTGTTGCTGAATGTGTATTGTGTGCACTGGATACTATGCTGAACATAACCACAGTTAATCACACAATGCTAGCCCAGCTGCAATCTGGTCAGTTCTAGAGCTAGGCTTCCTCTTCAAGTATTGCAGTTTGTTTTTAATGACAAAATCAATGTTACAGGCACAATCCCACATAGACTCCTTTCAATTAACTGAGGGACAATTAAGTAAGCAGGCGAACAGTGAGGCTGTATGATGGATGTTGTTTATTAAAATGCAATATCTGCCTTTGTGCTTAAACAGTAATGAATGAGGAATAGTAGGCTACTCTTGTCCTGTAATGACTGTTCAATTGTTGTGGCCAGCATCAACCAACAGACTGCAAAATGTACCCGTCTCTTTTGAGACTGCTTCTGTCAGGCAGCACAGGGGTGCACTAGTTCAGACGGGTGAACAGGCTTCTGTTGCTCCCTGTAAACAGAAAAGGGCTTTTTCTGAGGGGCCTTTTTTTGGAGGCCTTTTTTCTCCGCCGCTGTCACCACCTCTTCGTGACGAGCACGCGGCAGTGCCGACAGAGACAGAGACTGAGGGCCCTCTGTGTTTCCACCACTGCAGCTGCAGGAAGAGAGGCGACAAGGTGAGGGCTTCCCACAATGCCTCGCTCCTCCGGGGGGGACCTGCGCCCGGGGACGAAGCGGCCCCCGGACCGCGGCGGCAGCAGGGGCAGCGTGATTGAGATGTATCGGTCCGTCCGATTTGGCCGAGCATCAAAACGAATCTCGCGCACGCACCCTGTGGTGCTCTTGATTACCGATGTGGACATAATGAGGGTTCAGCTGTCGGAGAGGGATAAAAAAAGAGAACTGAGCATCGGTGGTGTAAAGAGCAAAGGGTGAGCGCAGTCAGTGAGCGCTGTTTTGCTGCTGTCGTTCCTTCTCTCGGGGGTATCAGCACGTTGCTCCATGAGCACCCATTCACAGTGGCAGGGCTCCATTTCCAACTTTACATTACATTACATTACATTATATTACATTCATTTAGCAGACGCTCTTATCTTACAGCATGTTCAGATACGCCATTGTGTGCAATATATGTGATGTGTGACACTTGATAGGATTTTGCAGTGCTTCTTTGTCATGCATTCTGTGAAATTCTGATTTTAAAAAATCACGGCATTTAAGAAAATGATACACGCACAAACCTGAAATAAATGGTTATATCAGTGTTCCGCAGACTTTCCTTTTTTTAACAGTGGACTCAATTGAAATGTTACCGGTGTCTTCTCAGTGATCAGCAGACTGGTTGTGTCCCAGCGACATCATATCCATCTTGTAGGGGTTGAGGGACTATTTAGATGGTGCGTATTTGCCAGATTCACTTAGCTCAACTTGAAATGTCATCTTAGATGCAAGAAGCAATCTAACAAAAAAATATAATCAGAACGTCCGCTGTCACAGAGAACATCGTGATGGAGGGACGGTAATGTGTGGGCCCACCCGTGTTTGAAATGCTCCTCCTTGGCATTTGTTTGCCAAATTCTCTGAGAAAATAAACAGAAGAAAATCAATTAGAACCACGGAGGGCCTGCAAACATTTGGCTTGGAGAAATTGAAATCAAAGTGGCAATCAGCATGATAAGTTGTGAATTTCCACAGCCCACCTCAGGGAGTGTGCTTTTCAGGAGCAGACAGACTCACCACTGCAGCAAAACCAGCCTCCTAGGCTTATTGTAACACAGCATAGTGGTCTGTATAATCAGAACGTTCAACAGCCATATTTCTCACAAATTATGTACGCGTATGTCTCTTTGTCTCTCTTTCGCTGTGTGTGTGTGCGTGTTTGGGCATGTGAGTACATGTGTCAGTGGATATTAGTGTAATTTCCATCCATCATTTTAGATATCACGTAGAGGTATTCCAACTCATGGCAAAACAGTGCAATTATTCAGGTTTAAATATGGCACGCAATTACAGAGTGACAAAAATGTACAGGAGGCAGTGAATCACATTAAAACAGTACATCTGTTATAGCGCCGGATGCGACGCGGAGCCGAGTGAGTGAAAAGTGAAATGCTGAGCCGCGTATTTGGCCGCGACAGACGCCCACCCGAAACACGGAGGATGTCAGCCTCTGTGGAGTTCGCACCCTCGGCGGGGGGGGGGGGGGGGACTGTCCACACACACTGCAGCGGGAGGGACGCTAAATTATGCACCTCCGCATCTGCGCTGCTGTCAGCCGCGGAAAATCAGACAAGACTTTATTTCCTTTTAAATGCGAAACCCCGTCTCATGGCAGACCGTCGCTGTCGCAGGAACCCTCCAGTTAATACACGGCAGGGCTGCTTTTCCGCCGAGATTGAGGAAATCAGGACACCTAATTAGGACAGCTAAATATACCTCCTTGGGATTTTTTTTCCCTATCACCCAACTTATGCCACAAGGTTAAAACAGAGTGTTTGGTGAAGGTACTAGCTGTGTGAGAAGGGGTGCCGTAGTCCTTTGTGGCGTATGCATGCCCTCTGCTTAAGAACTTTACTCACTCGTAAAGGACATAACTGAAGGCAAGCTGTCCCGCGACCTGCTGAATCACAGGAAGATGCAGGAGCTTGTGCAGTGTGCTGTACCGGAGGCAGCCAGGGCCAGTGCCAGGGAGCCCAGTTCTGGGACTGCACTAAATCAGAAGTAGATCAACAACCAGTGACAGAAATTCAGTGTTGCCAAGTGACCACAGAGTATAAATTAACAGATGATGTTGTTTTAGATGCTGTGGTGAGCTGGCAAGCGGTTATACTTTCAGTTATTAGTTCATTTGTAAAGCAGAATGCATTTATCCACAGCAATGTACCTGTGTGGAAAGTGTAAGGGATTTTATGCTTTGGGATTTTAAATGAAGCTATGTACCTTGTCCCCCTCCCACCTCACCAGGTGATTTAAACATGTATCCCTCTGGCTGCAAGTCCAGCTCCTCCAGAGCACTATACTACTGCCTGTGTGGTGGATGTTCAATGGATGATCATTAAGCACATAAAATGGACATACATGCAAAAAGGGGGAGGGAGAGAGCAGACTGGAAAAGAGTCCAGAACGATGACGATGATCAGCTTATCTTTTGAATGGTGGGAGGCCAACGATGCTGACAGACAAATAAACAAAAAAAACAAACAATGTATTATAACACCATAGACGCTCCTCTGTGAAAGGTGTGAGCACTTCTGAAATGTCATTTTCAGTTTAGTTTCAGAGGAGCGGCGCTGTGACTCACAAGGCCCTCTGCAGGGACCTGCTATTCCTCACACTCAACATGTGAAACAGGAGCCCGTAGGGCTGCGACATGGCCGCACGCAGCACAGGCGACTGCATTAGTCATGCGGCCCCTTCTAATTGGCTTACCAGCTCGGTGTAATGTTTCTCATTGGGACTGTCACCACTTCCCCTAGAAATAATATGTGTGCATGTGTGTGTGTGTGTGTGTGTGTGTGTGTATATGTGTGTCATGAGGGGCAGGTGGAAGGTTTGGGGGTGTTCAAGATCTATAATTTCACATTCAACTTAACAATTACTCTAATCGTTCATTTGTAACAATGATATGTCTAAATAGATTGTTCCGCCTTCTGTGGTGGGTGGTTCCAGAATAAATCATTATATGGTTGGTCTTGCTGTGGTTCTAGAATAAAGGGCTTCTATCAAAACCGAAAATGCCTACATAATGCTCTCATATTTCCAGTGAGGCTTCAGCCGTCATCAGTTGCTAATGTTTCGACGAAACCTTAAACTGCGCAGACAATTAGCATTTCATTTGTGTGTGAAGCTAAAATGTCTCTGTGCAGCCAGTGGTTAAATGCTAAAACGTTCACTTCTGGTTAGCATTTCATCATTACGGGCGGTAACATTAATTACCCAGTGGCATTATTTGCATAGTCTGTGTGGATTTGTGGAACATTATTCCCTCTTTCCTTGCATCATTAAAGATGATTATTTCCCACGGTGAGGGCACTCATTGCTCTCTCGTTTATCCATTTCTACAAAAGGACAGATGGTTGATATTGATGGTAAAATAAGTATTTTCTTAATAGCAATAATTTTCTCTCCTCTCCCTTCTCTATTTACAGACATGATGTTCTTCAGCAGGCATTGTATTTTTAGAAGAGCAAGCTTCGGTGTTCTCAAGGGTACTTCAGTGACCCTGATTAGAGGCAAATGGGTCAGTTCAGTCAACCTAGACTGTTTGTCAGGTTGTAAATACACACATTGTGGATTTTATTTTATATAATAACCAACGCAAGCCTTTGAAACAAAATATAACTGTTATCTGAAATAAATTCTGAACTCTAAGCAATGCTTTTTAATATATTATAACTGTAACATTGTGCTTTTTTGTTTGGGTTCTGTTAAACAATGCTATGGCCTAGTACATTAAATATAGTTTAATGTTAATTACACATGCATTTTTCCTTAAGATGGTTTGTTAAATATGTTCTAAGATTAGTGCAAATTGAGGGTCCTGATTGAGAGGTATGGGGTGGCTGCAGGCTGTGGATGAAATCTAGACCTATGTCTATGTACCTAATATGTACTAATCATACATGTAAGCCTTCAGTAGGACATACATGTTATTCTCCCTTTTTGACAGCATTAATACCCATGGCAGCCGTGTCATTATAATGAGAGAATTTCACCACTGGAAGAAATATCCCTGAGGAGTCAGAATGCCCTTGGGTGTACAGAGCGCGAGAGTAGCATAGCGTTTAAATGAATGATTCACGCAGGTAGTCCATTAGACCTCCACAGATTACTTTTATATAGCTGTAGTATTGGACAAATTTAATCTGAAACAATTTTCCTCATTTCTGTGGTCCTCTTACAGTTCAGTCAGATGGTCAGAGAGCTTTCTGCCAACAATGTGCACACAGTAAAACCCTCCATTACAGGCCATGCAGGTCCTACAGGACTTTAAACGGTGTGGTGTTAAAGACTGTTCAGGGTGGTATTTTCCCTTAAGCAACCTACTGTAACTGGGTGATCTCTGCAACCTTCACAACAAACCAGACTGGCTTGGGGGCTCAATGTTATTTTTTTCTGATTCTGGAACAATAGTAAGCAGGGGCAGCAGGTAACTGGGCTTTTCTGTGGGAAACCAAACATAACACACTGTAACACTACACATAATGTACTCACTGACCTGTAGGCTCGGCTTCCCAGACAATCAATCACAAGACTGCTTCTCAAAGTGCTCTTAAACACTGCCGAGGTCATTCCTTTGCCATGCAGTTATCATTATCTTCATTACCTTATATCCAGTCAGAGACTGAATGTACTTTTTGTTTTGTTTTTTGGGGAAAGGTCAGAATTTATGAAATTGAAACCCTCAGAAAATGTTTCATTGCACCTGTCAAGTACTCACCAAAACAACACATCCTAATAGGCATATTTGTAAAGGTTTTTGGTACACCCAACCAAATAGATGTGCAAAACTGGCTATGACACAGCTACAGGAGCTCAGGCACTTTGAGGGTGGGTTTACTGTCTAATTTATATGCACTTTCTGTTACATCATTCTGCTTCACGCGGGTGATGGCAAGCTTAACGTTTAAAATCATAAGCCACATATAATGCTGCAACATTCAAAACCTACAAAATATATTCAAATATGTGTGCCAGTTCCAGATATGGATTCATTTTTTTGTTATACTTACAAAGAAGTAAGATGAAAGAACAGCATATGGACACTTGCAGGGAGAAAAACATAGATATTTGAGTTTTGATTGAAGGATTTTTCTCCCAGTCAACAGCAGCTGGTGTTCAAGCAAACTATAAATTGCCTCTCAAACCACACAAAGCAATTGAGGTAGACACGCTGCTTTTACAGGTTGTTTCCAAAGGTATTTGGCTCGGTTTCATTAGAAATCCATCATGTGTGAAAGTGCTCTAATGGATTCCCAGAAACTGCACGCTTTTTCTAATTCAACTTTCAGGCCGCTCTCTGTTGTTTGTTTTTAAATTAAACATAACTAGACATACTTGCTCCAATTGTGTTCCCCACTCCTGGTCCTGGAGATCTACTGTCCTATGGGGTTTCAGAGATGTCTTTCTAAAGAGGCAGCTGATTGGCAACTGGAGCAACAGGTGATTCAAGCTCCCATCCAATCAGATTAATGGACTAATAAAGATCTCAGCAGGACACCAGTAGATCACCAGTGGAAGTTACAGCTTTACAGTGTAGTGAAAAACCATCTTATCATGTTTTGAATTGGTTTCAAGAATGCGTACAAACCATATGCACAAAATTACCAAATAATGCCTTTTACCTCAGTAATTGGTTTGGGTGTTTATTGTTTATATAAAAATGAGAAGTGGTCAAAATGTGTCAAATTAAATGGTAATACTGAAAGTACTGTCACATAATACATGGTCACTCCATACAACAAAATCACTATACTCTTGAGTAGGTTATATTTTATGTATTCCTCAATCCCTCTTGTTATTGATTTCTAAATGCATGGCCAAGTACAGTTTCAGCAGCATTTAAACTTATGGGAAGAACTGAGAATTTTATTTTGATTGTTTAGACATGTTCTGGGTATTACTAAAATTTAGGTTTTCGGCTGTCACATTTACATGAAGGGGTTTAGGAGAAAATCTATGCGCTGCAAAAAAACTTCAAAGGTCTCTGTGTGATGATCTCCAAACCCAAAAACAAATAAGAGATTTTCTCAAAAAACTATTTTTAAATCAGGATGTACTGATATAGAACTCTGTACCTGTCATACAAAATGACAACAATTCACCAGTAAATGCCAGTTAACCAAAAGATACTTCAGGTACAGACTACTTTTAAATACTACTCTGCACTTAAGGGCCACTTAACCAATGAACAGTGGTAGAATCAGTAACTGTACATAATCCTGGCAGCTTCAAATCCATCAAGCATTCAAACAACACCCAGGTGAAAAAAGAACACATCAATGGACTATGGACAAGAAACATTTAGGTTATAATTGAAATAATCTGGTAACAAAACTGAGAAAAATACTACAACATTCACGACTCTGGTTCTACATGAAAGTTCTATTTTTTTTTCCTTGTCATTTTATTGTATAGATATCCCAGAATATGAGTATGTTATCCAGAAAAAAAGCTTTTATTATCATATCATCATCTTATGAAGACTTGCAGGGTGTATAGTAAATACTTGGATATCCATTTGCTAGCAGTCTGTAAATGCTTAGAGAGAGAGAAAAAAAGACAAGACAAGGGATGTCATTGTAGATGTCACTGTCAAAACCTGGCAGCATTTAGAAAGTACTTTTTTGGGTTACACAGGGGAGCGTTCCCTCAGCTCCCATACATGGTGATATCAGCTTGTTTTTGCTCGTCTTACACAACGTGTCAGGGGCATGATAGAACATGCCCTAGCGGGGCTCATGAATCAAGATTAATCAACCAGTGGCAATGGAGGGACAGAGCATTTCCATTGGTGACTAGAGGGTGAAACTTTAGTTATCATGTGTTGTTTGTGACACACTGGCTTAAACCAGTTTTCCAGTGACACACTGGCTTAAACCAGTCATTGTTTCCCTGGGCGGATCTTTCTGGCTCAAACAAGTCAGTGATTGGCTGTTTGCTTACGTCGAAAAAAACTGCAAACACGCAAGATCAAATGCTGGGACAGACAGAGGCGTCGAAAGAAATTTTAATGCGACGGCCGCTTGGGTAAAGTTCTCTAGTGTTTGTCGCCCGTCTCACGCGGGGGTGATCTACGATGACTTTATCTCGGCGATATGGTCATTTGTCTTTGTAACGTTGCGATGCCAAAAGCACAATCAATCAAGCCTGGCACATCCCGGAGATTCTCGGGCATAAGATTAAAATCTCCCCGCCCGATAATTGGATTGATGATCAGGATGAGTCAGGGTGTCCTCAGGTTGTTCTTTGGTCACATCAATCAGCGCAGTCATCAGCCAGAAAGGATTAGAGGTGGCACAACGCTGACGGACAGGACCGGACCCTTTAAAGCAGGCAATTGCTCCGTCTCTGCAGTTGTGCTCCTGATGAACCGTTAATCGTCCGATTCATAGGACTGTGGGCATCAGTGAGCAAACAAAATGAAGGGGCACACATGCAAGCTTAAACCGTACTGTAACCACCTGGCTTGAATTAAAACTGTATGTGTAGCAGCCCGTAAATAATATTACAAGGCATGTTTTGCTGTGATATTTGTGTTTTAATCATCTGATGTAATAGATATATGTCTAAATGTGTGTGCATGCATGTCAGAGATGAATTTTTAAGGTACTTGGTCTTGTGTAATCTTTATGTAATCTGTATGATTTGAATAAACACACTGATTCTCAAAACAATAGAAAGCAACTGTAAAAACAACCAATAATTGTGCATAAAATGCGGGAAAAATGAAAAATATTCCAGCCGATAGCAATATGAAATTATTCAGACGAGCGCCATGGCTACAGACATCCAAAAAGTTAATGCATGTAGGTAAAAGTCCAACTTCAATAAGTAAATATTCTGGCCCCTGCTGTATGGTCCCAGAGGAAATAAGACATTTGTTTAATTACTGTACAGGATACTACATGCACTCATCAGTCAATAAACTTTGATTACACCTACATGTCATTAATATTGATTACACGCAGCACCCTGTTGTGGTGACCTTTGTCCCACCGAGGATGAGAGCTAACATGCTATTCATCAAAAAGAAGAAATACAAGTGCAGTTTCTTTATTTATTTAATAAAAAATGTGGCCAGTCTTAATACTGTCAAAGGTGCGTCAACAGCATGTATTTAACATTTGCTTGAATGTTTTACAGAAACCACTGGGATCAAAGTAATTCAGACAACTGCAATCAGTATTTTCTCCATTGCACGTCTGTACTTTGGCTCAAATAGGTGCGTCATGCAAAATTTAATGAGGTGCAGGGACTACTCAAGAGGGATTTTTGACCACTTCTGACAGCTTCAGATTCCTTGGTTCTTCCCTATGAATGGCTTTTGTGAGTTTGAACCAACAGATATTGGACTTAGGTCTGGACACTGATGTTAACTTACCTTGTGTTTTGATTCTTGTTCGTGTAGAACTATCCTTCCTTTCAACCATACTGGAGCTTTTTATGAGGGAAACAAGTTTTTTATGAGTACATATAAAGAACTGCTCATTGGCCTTGTATTTGTATGTCTTCTCAGTCACTTTCACCATGTTGTGCTAAAATCCTCTTGCATTCTCCCCCTTGCAAGGTAATTTCCTGATAATTGGTGATACAGTGAAACTCGGAAGATTCATGCTTTTGTTAGTTTCATTTTCTTATTTCTGTCAACCAACCAAGTTACAGAAGCTTCTGTAAATTGAAAGATATTAGAAATTCATGCAGGAATATGAGAGGATTTTTATTTTGGAATTCGCACTAGGCATTATAAGTTAACCTTATCACCATGGATTGGGAAATACACATTTTTTATATTATACATTATACTGTTGTTCTTTGCAGGATTTGGCAGTATTAAAACTGGGCATATTTTCATTGATTTCAGGAAATAAATACCCTTTATAACTCTAACAGTACAGTGATTGAATAGCAGAAATACAACTGCAGAATATTTCTGCTGTTGAACCACTGTACTGTTAGAGTTATAAAGGGTATTTAGTGTTGTACTCAATTCAGTCCAGTAAAAATGTGCATGATCTGATAGCTGCACCTCATGCTCTTATCAGGAACATGAGGGCAATAACCAACGTTAACTGAACAACTGCAAATAAGCTTCAAATTAAAAGTACATTAAATACTTATGGCTTCCTAATTATTTAATAATCGGTTCATTTAAGTGGATCCACTGACACAGTTCAGGCAAACAGCCGCCAAACAAAAGCAAAAATGGACTAACTGAATAGAATTAGCACATTGTACCATGTAATTGCATTAGTAAATGTTGTGCCACTCTCTTAGTAATTTAGAATCTGATTGTGTCTATGCACCTCAGCTAACAATACACAATTGTGTACACAATTGCAGTCTGAAATCTGTATTCATTCACTGAACGTTCACACTTAAAATGGACATAGGAGGCGCATATGAGGTTTTTTATTTTTGCTTGAGAACGCTATTGATTCATTATTAAAACAGACAACTGTGCTGCAATTCACTTTTTCAACAGTATGCAACTGACAAAGGGTTGGAGAGTAACAGAGTTTTACATATTTACACTAATATTTGATAACTGTTCAGTTACAGCAGTGCACATACTATCTCTGTGTATATGTAGAGTCTTCATATTACCTTTGTGAAGTTCCACAGACTGTTTTTGGGATATATATATATATACTTCATGAATATACTGAATGATAACTTTTTCAGAATATGCTATATACACAGTTCTACCATTTTTTTCTTTTCATCTACCATATATGTCTTGCTATTGATAATTATATCTTGCAAATGAATCCTTTATCATTGAATATTTTATCCTTTATTCTTGTTTTTAATAACATGGCTTACTGGGCTACATTGCTTTGTTCAGAAAACTGACTTTGTCTGCTACATCACAATTACAGTTACTAATATACATATGTTTTCTCTTTTTTCAGTCTGTTCCCAGTTTTCAAGAGGAGTGTATGCTATTTTTGGATTTTATGATAAGAAATCCGTCAATACAATTACGTCGTTCTGCGGGACTCTTCATGTCTCTTTTATAACGCCGAGCTTTCCCGTGGATGGAGCCAATCAGTTCATTTTACAAATGAGACCGGATATCAAAGGACCCCTTCTTAGCCTGATTGAGTACTACAAGTGGGACAAGTTTGCCTATCTCTATGACAGCGACAGAGGTGAGTGAATTGATTGCTCCCCCATTTTTCATCTCGAAGTGCATATTTACTTTTGATAGAGAGCAGGCCTTTGCTGTGAATATTTCAGTTTCAGCGTGACTTCATGTAAGTGGTGCCTGAATATCTCCAAGCATTGTCTGACTCATGGTTTCTTCATGTGATACTGTACATACGGTAATGAACGCCTCTGTTTTGACTGACCACCAGTCAGTATGTGGCTTGTATGGGAAAAGGTCATCACATTATTATTTTATGTATGATTTAAAAGGAAATTTATTTCCAGTCACTGGATTATTGATTAACCAAAAAGGTGGTAGTACAATAGGTATAACAGGAATGATATCTTGATGTTTTCAGTTGACAGAGTAAGACTGTTACATTTTCTCTATGGGCTAATTAGTGAGTGTGGATTCAGTTAAGGACTTAATTCAATCTCACAACCCACTGGGGATGCCTTGTGATGAACCCAAACATGCAACAGTTATTTGTTAATATTACTCTAATTGATGAGAAAAATACAATCTAATACATGGTGTGATTGTTATTATAAGTATGATAGTATTTTCATCCATGGCTGAGGTCTCCTGTGTGTTTTTGGGATAAAAGAAGGGTTAAGACAATGAAGAGGGAAAACAGGGAAATGGAAACAAAAATAAACTTGATTAATACTTAGAATTAAATTTCCCCCAAAAGCAGCGTGCAGTCTTTTTTCATTATACCAAGCCTGAGAGGAGAACACTTTTATTTTGGTGAAGAAATGCTCAAGTTTTAATCCACGATGTTATCCATGAAACTTTACAAGAAGCTAATTACTGTTATCAGCAAGTGCCTTGCTGTGGAGCTCAAGTGGTTGATAGAACGGGTTTTATTTTAGCTCAATACTTATGTATGCATGTGGCCTGTGCTCCCTCTGTTCTTTTCAGTATACTGATTAGAGAGGCAAGGGTTATTAACCACAGCTTGAACATCTAAAACCCATCTGAATTCACCTTCCCAGTGTGGGTGCTGCAGTGACAGTCTGTGGTCACTGTCTTTGGGTGATTTTCTAGGGGAATTTTTTGTGATTTAGCAGCAGTGAACGTACTGTATGTTCATTTTCAATGTGTGCCAAAGGAGCCATTGAATGCAGGTTGTAGGTTTTCAGTTCATATATTAATTGATTAAATTAAATATAGGAATACTGTGCAATGTAACAACACACACACAGACAGGTACATTAATATCATTTTATTAAGGGAAAGGGTTGTAAGTAGTCTTCTAATAAACGTGTTAATAAATTTGAACATCATAAATCTTTTTTTGAGTGTCATAAAAGATTTTGTTCAACAAAGAAACTTTATGGATATTTGTTTGGCACAACAGAGATAGGAGAAAGGCCATTTGAAATTAGCAGTCAGGGCTGGAAGGACCAAGGGGCTTAAAAGGTAGAAAAAGGGGAGTTGATAAGCTGAATTCACACGGCGACAGCAGTGTAATTTCATTACATTTAGTGGAACTATACAAGCGCTGCTTCACTGACTGCCCCTTTGTGTGAGCTGTTGAATTTGATTAGAAAGCACTCACAAGTATGGAACACGATTTCATTTTCTATTCACTGGGGGGAGGCAGGGTTATGGTCCCATTGTTTTGGCTGTTAAAGCTTGTACACTTTAAGTGTATGCTGCTGGTCATGTCGTGTCGTGCCCGGGTGGGGAAAAAAGAGTGAGGTTGAAGCATTCGTGCTGAGTTCGTGTTCTGTCTGTACAGAGTAAAACAAGAATTTGATTCAGAATATACCCAGGGGTTATTAATGTGCAAGGCATGAGCAATCCAGTGAGGAACAGTGAATTTTCCTCTGGGGTGAGAAAAAAAAAATCTGAGCAAGCATATGCAAGCCAGCGTATATAGCCAATATGGGAAAATGTAACACAATCTTAAGCCTATAGCGACAGATGTGCGTACGGGCAATCCTCACTGTTTGCAGATTTGCTATTTGCAGTTTTCAATAGTCATTGTAGGCAGCACTCCTGGTCCCTGGCTTCACTCCCTGTCCCCGGCTTCACTCCCTGTTCTCATGCATCAGAGCCCAGGAAAAGAGCACTTTTACATTTATATGCATATATACACATATTAATCACTTGAGGATTGCATTATTACCTTGCATTAAATGTGTCTGTTTCTGGTGTCAGGAACAAATCGGTCTAAATCGGTACAGTACAGTGTTCACGGATTTCCCCGTTTGCGGGGCATCTCAAGCATGTGTCCCTTGCATCTACGGGGATCTCCAAGTGGGTCCGGATTTGACATTAAGGCCATAGAGCAAAAGTTAAGAGTGCAGCAGCCCCAGGCCTTGGCCTCCTCGTTGGCGCCCCACTGGCGCTCAGCGGAACATGGAGCAGAGCAGATCATGGAGCATATGGTCAGGTCATGCAGAGGGGGACAGCCCCGCAGAAGGGTGAGGGGACAGGTGCCCGTGACTGCAGGCCTGTACACCTGTACGCCGCGGGGCACGGGTGTCTAGCAAACCCTGATAATGCCAACACATTCCAATAGTTTTTGCAGATCCTCCTAACTTTGTGGTAGCCTTACCGTGCTATTGTTTTTAGTCCTTTGAAACCATGGTTCTTAGCACTTAATGACAGGTTATTATATTATTATTATCTTCCAGAGGCTTTTGTTATTATATGCATGTAATTCTTTTAATATGACATTTTCAAAAATAATTCCTCACTATTGCCTGTTTCTCACTTTAGAAACTCACAGAATTAGTATATTCCAATTTATTAACACCTTACTTGACAATTGTGTACTGTCTTTGTTTGCTATGCATTGTGGGTAGACTGTAAACCCAAGACTGTAAACATTTTTGACTGAGACATTCACTGACTACTGACTGCTAAGAATGAGGTTAGTCATGGGGTCCCATATAGAGTCATCCATGGGGTCCCATATAGAGTCATGCAGAAATCAAGCCTCCGGGAAGCGACTTCCTCAGACAGTGTCATCCCGTCTCCCCAGACCAAACATGTAGAAGCCCTTTCCTTCCGTTGTAATTGCGTTTGTAAATGGTGAGGTTAGGTTATGAAACAACTGTTTGCACAATTATGAAAAAGGTCATCAGCCTTTCATCGTGATCCACGAAAAACATCTTTGAAGCCTACTGTGATTACACAGGGACTTTTTATAGCGATGTCATCACAAGGTCACGGAATGGTCACGGCAGAGTTTTATCATCTCCTGGCAGCAGGACAAGAGACCAATATCCATTTATAACTATGGCTATTTAAAAATGCTAATTAAGAACTGCAAATAGGAATAGGCCTATGACACACAAAGCTGATGTACAGCTAAACTAGGAGTAGAATTCAGCCCTCATCCTGAAAACAAAGGAGCAGTATGACGGGATTATGTAAGTTACACATTGGCAATCAATTGATCAATGAATCAAGTGATAAATAGCTGTGTAATCAGATGCTTGATTCCAATGTTTTCTACATCTATTATATGAAAAATAGAAATGTGAGAATGTAATAATATCAAAGGTTTGAGGCAAGTATCATTACATAACTCACAGCATGCCGCAGAATGTCACTGTTATACCATTGGGTAAAAATCATTTGAGTAGTCAGGAACATCTGTTCAGATATTTGGAAACGCAGTGGATGCCTTCACAGTAGCAGCCATGAACGCCATTGCCATCTCCTATCAAAATGATCGAAATGGTGTGGGACTGGGCTTAACTGCCACCTGGATGGGAGATGACCAGAGAAATCCAGACAGCTCCTCCAAATTGTGTCTTTAGGCAGTAGGGAACACACTTCTATGTGTCTCAAACAGAAAGTCAATGCCCTGATACAATGATAGTGACGCTGTGATGTAAGAGGTTCCAGTATTCAGATACACTGAGTGGCTCCCTTTGATTGAAGAAATACCAGAAATAACCCAAACAAATGAGACATGTACATTTTGATATTTTATGAGACACGAATGACACATGTACATTTTGGTATTTTAAATGATAATTGTTAAAGATTCAGTTGCAGTCATCCTCAACTTTGTGACAAATGTAAAATGCAAGCTGATTTTAAGTTTTGATTTAGCCACTAATTTTGAATTCCTAATCAGCAGTTTATGACATCCTGCGGGGCAGGAACAATAATCTTCTTACAGCTGTCGTACCACGTTTGCATATAGCCATTGAAAGATGGATCAAAGTCTTCTTTTAAACCTCGCCTTGTCAAGAGAAGGTTTTCCTCCAAAGCATCTTGCTTCGATGATAGTTCTGTTTGCTTCGGTCATTGGGTTTTAACATAATGAACGGGCAGCAGAAGATGATCATACCTTTTTTTAAATAAAGTCAATGCTATTATACCAGCAAGGACAGAAATTATGATTTCAGTTGGAACAGGCAAACACTTTGGATGTACCACTAAATTAACTGACAGTGCAACCTTTAAAAAAACGTAACATGAATGTTAGCAAAGCAAAAGATCAAATCCGTCAGAGGAAGCAAAGGTGTTAAAAAAGCATTCGGCGCTGTGCAGTTGTAATTCTCGAATCGGCGCTGGAGCGGAGCCGTGAAAATGGCTGCGACTTCAGCCCACCCATTCCTGCTGAGGCCCTAAATCTGTCTGCGAGCTGCAGATTGCTACAGATGGTTCTGCGTCCTCTTCCTCTCTCTCTCTCTCTCTCTCTCCCCCTCTCCTTCCCTCGCGGAGATAACCGCTCTGACAGGGTCTCGCTGTCCCTCGCCCACGCAGCCGTTTTGCCGAGCTTTATTTGTAATGCTGGATCCAGAAAGCACACCATGTTTCCCTAGTCCAGTGCTGATATGCAGCCCAGCCGCCCCCCCCCCGCCGTAGCACAGAGAATCACTGGAGAACGAGCTAGAGTTGACACGTATATATATTTTTTGGACTTAAGTGGCTATTCATCCTCCCTTATTCGTTTTCGTTTTATTGCAGCCTGGTTTTTGTTGATTCAACAAGTTATTCATTAAAGCAGCTGCTTTAAAGTTTTGGAGCTTGCTTGACACACTGTGGGTTCTGTATCTCCTCCAATGAACATCGGGAATGGACTATCATACAGCGCATACTGTATTTAATAGTCTAACAAAGCCATACTGGACGTAATAGTGGAATTAATAAGACATATGACCCCACCGCTTGGGGATTACCACTGTGCAAGTTATTTTAGGACAGTGCGTGGCATCCCACAGGTTGAAGCAATAGATTCTGGACCCTTGGGTGTAGGGTTTAAATACTATCTGGGAAAATGCTGTACTATCTTATACCAAGGCACTTCACCTCATTGCCTCCAGATACACACACCAGCAGCAGGATTATGTAAGGCAAGAGAAGGTGTGTCACCGCTCATCCACACAGGTCAGTTGTGTTGTATCCGAGACTGGTGACACACATGCATTTCGAGCGGGTTTGCACGCATTTACGATCCTCAGATTTCACCACCAGTTCATGCAAACGCAGAAAGTATTTACCTCCTGCGGCTTACACTGGATCCACAAACAGTGTGCTGTAGTCAACATTAACTGCTTAGGTGTTTCGTTGTACTCTCTCCACAGCAGCAGTAACAAATGCAGAAGCATCAGGATTTCATCATCTATCATAAGCAGGGGAACATTTTGTGAGCACTGGGTCACAGTTATTCACAGAAATACACACATGATGTAGGTGGGTGTACCAGGAATGCTCACCTCTAAAGATGCTCTGGGGTCAGCAGCACTTAAGCTATAGATAATACCCAAAAAAGTAAAGCTGAGATCAACAGGTTGGCTTGCCGTAGAACAGCACACACAGAGAAGGTTAGTCAGTGGTCCTTCCAAGTTGAGGGTGTCTGTTAAGCTAAATAAAAATAGAATGTTTAGTTTGTATTCTTTAGTCTTTAGTCAGATACAGAGATTATATTGTCCAAATTAATCGAAGTAGTTTACAGAAAGCAAGAAATAGGAAATAGGTTCAATCTATTGGTGGTGTATTATCTCCACAAAATCACTTTCGTTGTACAGTAGCACCAGGTTACCCACACGTTCGACTTATTCTTTGTAAGTGAGCAGAAATACTCACAAATATAGGTCTGCCATTAAAATTATTGACATCAAACTGAAACCATGTTGCACTAAGCAATCTGGGACACATTATCTCACACAAACTAAGCAAGCACTGTTCCAAAGCACCCAGTATTTCCTAAATTATTTAGTATAATGTTGTCCTATTTTATTTTTTTTTTTTAATTGGGGAGGGGCAGAAAGCTTGAATTAGGCCCTTAACTGAATTCATGCTCACTAATTAGCCCATAGAGAAAACGCAACAGCCTGACTCTGCATCTTCGGTACAGTTGGTCTGAGGTAGGTCAACCTTTAAAAATCAGACACAGAGGCATGGCAGTGACACGTACCAATCAATCAGTCATTCTATGTAGGCTACCTCTCCTGAGGACCCGCCCGTTCTACTCATGTCCGTGAAACACGGCTTGTCACAGGGGATGTAGACTGTCACAGAATGGCATGAAAATAGACACTGCTGGAAAACGCAGCAAAACATTCCGGCCGTTGTACATGCAGCATGTAACACATTTGGCATTAGAAAGAATGTGTGGACGGTCATTTTCCTTTTGTGTTTCTCTTCACAAATATGTAACAGGTTATAGACTAACTCTTTTGCTCACATTCGCAGTGTCTCACTGCACATTCCACATGAGCCTTCCTAAAGAGGTCGCTCAAAAAGGTAGTTAGAATTACATTACTGGCATTTTAGCAGACACTCTTATCCAGAGTGACTTACATAGGTTATAGCTTTTACGTATTATCCATTTATACAGCTGGATATTTACTGAGGAAATTCTGGGTTAAGTACCTTGTCCACGGTTACAACAGCAGTACCCCAGCAGAGAACTGAACCAGGAACCTTTTGGTTACGAGTCCTGTTCCTTAACACTATGCTACACTGCCACCCATTAAAAGGATGGTGGGTGGCTATTGATTTAGAAAGAGTAACCATCCCTTCAGGAGCTCAGCTTGTCACTGAAAGCCCTGGAATGTGGTGCAGTGAGGCCTCATGCCTTCACTTTCAGCTTGCACAGACGCGACTATGCCTTCAGAAGCCTATTGTCCTGTCACACAGAATTGATTATCCACGTAATTCACTGTCTCCTCTCCGAACGGAAACGCATCCATCTAACTGACCGCGCCATTATCCTGAGTAACCGGTTCACCACCTCCGTAACTCACCGACGTTCAGATAGTGACTTCATTTCAATGCGACCTCCTTCCGGATTCAGCCAGAGCCGGAGCTGACGTTGTGTTACGCTGACATTGAGTTATTACAGTTCTTGTGGATCGGATATGGTGCGTTTTGGTTGGCCAGTCTGCGGTGTTGTTCCATGGAGCAACACTGTGTGTGGTTGTGGCCCGACTGTTAACCCCCAAATAGGAAATACTGTAGAGTGGGCACATCTTGTGAACTGGCACAGTAAATACAGTAAATACAGTTGAAATGTAACATCTAGGGAGGAAATGCACCATCACACTTGATGCAGTGTTTTCTGGTTAAAGATGAAATTACATACACATTTTTGTTGTAGCTGTTGTTCAGCATTTAAAAACCTGAGGTAAATAACACAGCAGAGGCACAGATGCATCATGGGAATAACTCCGATATCTCTGTGTCCAGGTCTGTCCACTCTTCAGGTAGTGTTGGACACTGCCGCTGAGAGGAAGTGGCAAGTGACAGCAATCAACGTGGGCAACCTCAAAGATGAAAAGAAAGATGAGGCTTATCGCTCCCTTTTCCAAGACCTCGAGAACAAGAAAGAAAGGAGGGTTATTTTAGACTGCGAGCAGGACAAGGTGAAAGACATCATGGAGCAGGTGAGTCATTTGTGCCTCTCCGCTTTGAGATTCGCCCTTCCGGCAATGCCCGCTTCCTCCTGTTTTTATCAGAACTGTTATATGACCAAATTAGGAAGACAAAGGTGGAGGGGGTTCTCAGACAGCCACGATGACACTTGAAAGAGTTTGAGGAGAGCGACATTCATATTTGCAGTGGGTGCACGTTTATTGATTCACCAGGAGCAGAATCTTTCTCTCAAATGGGTCTTACGACCAGACACAGTGCTGCATGTTGAAGTCTTGAGGTAAGGCTAGTAATGTTCGAGTGCAAGTAAAGCTGCTCTGTCCTGTCACTGATTTTATGGATGTTGATGGAGACAGCTAAAGCAGTACCAGAAAGAATCATAACAGCATCATACAGGTAAATGAGTGTACATCCACTGGGAACGTGATGGCTTCTCAGCTTTCTTAGGATAACATCTTTTTCAGCTGCGAATTGCTTGGCTGCTTTGGGAATGAAATGCAGCTTTTAATCATTTAATTACTTTTTATTTTTGGTATTTTTGTATGGTGTTGTTTTCTGGTAATTTATAACGATGTCTTTCTGTCTTTTGTATGGCAGGTTTATTGTGAGTTTCAGCAAATAACTAGTATGTAGCTTTAAGCTCGAATGTTGTGGTTCACATGTACATGTATGTAATTTCAAGGCACAGCTCTGTAAACATATCCACATGAATGTTTATTTTCATACATGCTTTGAACAAAATAAATTGTTCATATTCCCAATTATAAAAAACTATTTATTGTGACTAAACAACACAGGACTCGACGGTGGAGGTATTATGGTTATCTTCATTTCTCACTTACAGAACAAAAAATCATAATACATATGCACACATTAACTATATTTAGTGTCGCATCATCACACTTACAGACAGAAACACTGTCACACAAAACCAGGCTTTCAAACATAGCATTCCCTATGAAATAATTCATATGTTTACAGAGACAGGGCCACTTGGGAAATGTGACTGATTTGTATTTACTGCTTGGAGAAATACGCTTTAGCCGGGGCTGAAATCAATACCAGTGCATCTGGAACTGTCTCATCGAAAACAAATAGAATTATTTTCCCTTATGACACTCCGACTGTGTCGTCAATGATTCATCGGTACCATTATAATTCAAATCTTAATGCTGAAGGGACCCTGCCGACTCGGCATTATGAAAACTGTGCTTTAATGAGCCTGCATGCCAAGGCAAACACCATGTCTGTTACCATGTGAAGAGATACTGGATAGAGAGTAGACAGAAAATATGACATACTTGTTATCATTTTGTTCTTATCTGTTGGGTGACAGCAGCGATGACATCATACTGAGGACAGGAATCCTGTTTTACCTTAATAAATGTGTTAGTCACATTTTAACTGGTTTCATTATGCTTAGTGTTACACAGCTTCTGCAGTGGTAACATATTAATTACCATAGTTATAGTGGCTGTTAATACGTCTTGCCGTTTCTCCCTGGAGTGCTATTTTAAATGTGAAAATGCATCACCTTGTTGCTGTACTGGAGAGGTTTCCTGAAGCAGAACAGTTTCGCATATCTTGGCAGATGTCTACAGCTGTTGTGTCGGCAGGCAAGTGAACAGTACATGACTGTTTGAGTCTGATGGAGGATTACCTGTCTCTTCCTTTCTCAGGTCATCACAATCGGCAGGCATGTGAAAGGATATCACTACATCATTGCAAATCTGGTGCGTTTTCAGTGCTTTTTTCTCCTCAGCTGCCTTCTCAATTCATGAATGTGTCCTATATTCCTTTCAACTGGGTAATATCATTATTTCTTATGAAGTGTCCTAGTAATGTATGCATTCTCTATTCCTCTGCATATACTGCTAGTTTCCTATATTAATATGGACCAGATTTTCATATTTGTTTCAAATTTACTTTGGTTTTTAAAATGTGTGATGCATTATGTTTCGAAAAGCTTGAAACAGCACTTTGTGACAATCTTCGTGACAGACTCAATAAGTTACTAACATGTAATTATGTGTCATAGGTATGTCACTATAATGCAAAAAGGTTCAGGCATGCTCGGATGCAATACACAGTACAGTAACCACAAGCAGTGCACAGCTCCGTCTGAGAGTTCCTGTCTTTCTCAGGGCTTTGTGGATGGGGATTTGTCAAAGATCCAGTACGGAGGAGCGAATGTGTCTGGATTTCAGATCGTGGATTTCGACGACCCGCTGGTGGCCAAATTCGACCAGCGGTGGGAGGCCCTGGAGGAAAAGGAGTACCCCGGCGCTGACAGTAAAATTAGGGTGAGATGCCGCTGATATGATTAGTGCTGGTCTCATTAGAGCGTCAGCGGGGAGCGTTCGGAGTCGACGAAGGCGCTCGTGGCCAAGCGATGACCATCCTCTCCCCGTCCTTTCTGCAGTACACGTCGGCGCTGACGTATGACGCCGTGCAGGTGATGACGGAGGCGTTCCGCTACCTGCACAAGCAGAGGATCGACATCACCCGGAGGGGCAACAACGGCGACTGTCTGGCCAACCCGGCGGTACCGTGGGCACAGGGCGTGGAGATCGAGCGAGCGCTGAAACAGGTGACATGTCGCCATAGCAACGCCACCGGCGGCCAGCGGGCGAGGAGGTCTGACCGCCCGCCGATTTTCAGAGCCTGAGATTAGAGTGAATCAGGGAACTCTGGGCAGCTGTGAAAACCTGCCCCCGGATTTCTCCCGCCACATGCTGTGATGTTACATCTCGCTGTTTTCTTTCTTTTCCAGGTCCGGGTGGAAGGCCTAACGGGCAACATCCAGTTCGACCAGCACGGCAGAAGGGTCAACTACTCCGTTAATATCATGGAACTTAAAAACAGCGGACCAGTCAAGGTACTGACACTATTCCCGTAGGTCTGACTGGGCTCATCTCAAGTCCTTGCTTCCTATTTTGTACATGTTCTTGGATCTGTTTCTGAGGAAAATGCATGGTTTGACTCTGTGACAGGCTCAAGCAAAGTGGAGAGTAAACAAGTCAGAAAAGCAACTGTTTCATAGTCTGGTAAATTAATATCCACTCAGGTGTAACCGTCCTCATCTACAATTAGAGACACTGTGTTTAACTTGCAAGGAAAACAGTAGGAAAGTGTTTTTCACATATTATTGAATTGCTGTGCGATTGCTTTTGCCCATTTTCTTTTCTAGATTGGATATTGGAATGAAGTAGACAAAATGGCGGTTACAAAACCAGATGTTTTTCCAAATGAATCAATGGGGATGGAGAATAAGACTGTGATCGTAACCACAATATTGGTAATGCTTAATAAGTTTCGATACTGATCTGGTTAATTCTCTCTGAACATGGTAGCTCTCTCTGAATGATAATGCAATGTGTTTTATAATCTCAAATTTTCTGATGAAATAATGTACATAGAACAGTTGAACTTAAGTATTTGTTAATTTCCCTTTTTTCAGGAAGCCCCATATGTGATGCTAAAGAAAAACGCTGACCTCTTTGTAGACAATGACAGATATGAGGGCTACTGTGTGGACTTGGCTGCAGAAATTGCCAAGCACTGTGGCTTCAAATACCAGCTGAAAATAGTTGGTGATGGGAAGTATGGAGCCAGAGATGCAGAGACAAAAATCTGGAATGGAATGGTTGGAGAGTTAGTGTATGGGGTAAGAAGAAGAGCTGAACTATGTCTGTCTTAAACTGAAAACATTTTACAATTTATGGTGTACTAAGCACAAGTCAGGAAACCATGTATTTTTAAGTGAATTAAGTTACAGGAAGTTACAGGAAGCACCTACTTCTACTCTGTTAAAAAAGAAGAGCTAAAAACTTACTGCCTCCAGCGTACAGTTGAAATCTGTTGACTCACCATCCTCAAAGATTGCATTTCTTTCTTCTGAAAGTGCTCGTGATATATTTTCACTATGCAGACCATTCAAGTAAGGCAGCAAATAGAAATATTCCCTTTTTCTTTGCTTTTCTCATTTCGTTTCAGAAAGCTGATATTGCAGTTGCTCCGTTAACTATTACCCTGGTCCGAGAAGAAGTGATTGACTTCTCGAAACCGTTCATGAGTCTGGGGATTTCCATCATGATAAAAAAGCCCCAGAAATCTAAACCGGGGGTGTTCTCCTTCCTGGATCCCCTGGCGTATGAGATCTGGATGTGCATCGTGTTTGCCTACATCGGGGTCAGTGTGGTTCTCTTCCTAGTCAGTCGCTTCAGCCCCTATGAGTGGCACACCGAGGAGTATGAAGACGGACAGATACAAACTAATGAGTCGACAAATGAGTTTGGGATATTTAATAGTCTCTGGTTTTCCCTCGGTGCCTTTATGCAGCAAGGATGCGATATTTCGCCAAGGTTGGTCCTTCGTACGCTCCAACTTTGTGCATTTTCGGTCCAGCCCGATGCCGCGGCGCGGATGTGGTCACCTCCTGTAGTTCCAGTTACATTTTATGTTTAATTTTAGAAACTTCAGTTATTTATTTTAGCATTGATATCCCTCCTTGTTACCTGAGAGTGGTGTCTCCCTCTCACAACAAGGAGCAAGTGCAGGACAAGAAATATGCGACTGGAGTTGCGTTTACTTCAGTCGAGTATTCCTTCTGTGACCACGTTCGCGCCACGCCAGGACTGCAAAATGCATGAGGTTTCTCTCTTTTCCTGTCCTCTTGGAGGGGTACCGTGTTTTTGCTGCATACCCCCAGTCCATGGGGTGATGTAGGTGTTGCTGCAGTTTACTTACAGCGACCACTTCCAGAACAATCCCAGTGCTGCAAGGGATATGCTGTACTCTCTCTCCCTCTCCTAATGTTTGCTCTTCCTCCAAATCTCCTCCTTTCCTCTGGCTAAGGGGAGTAACCTTGTGACCGAAAGCATGGCTGAGGTTGGTTTGAAACAAGTAAGCAAAATGAGGGTGGTTAGTGCTGGCATCTGATACAGTACCTGCCTGTATGGTATTATTATTGCAGTATTATTCACTTCAGTTTGTTTGTGTGACATACCAGAAAAAAAATCATTAAAGTCATAAAGATATCTACTTTACCAAATCTAAAAATGGACGATTAATAATTCTTACCATTTTTATTAAGTAGTACATTGCTTTGCAATGTATTTTGAATTTACAAAATTCAAACCTTGAGTACTTTTAGAATGGAATAATTACTAATAAATGTTCACTAATAAATTATTTAAATATTTCTAATAAATTAGATTAAAAAACATAATTTATCATTTAATTTATTTAATTAATTTATCATTTAATATGCAGTGAAATTCTTTTCCTAGATTTAGAACATAACATTGCAGTGTACAGTGTAATGGGCTTTTTTTAGTTAATTAGTTTTTTAGTTAATTAGTCTGCTTACTACAATATATAAACAATTAATTTGGAGACAAATTTGTTAGGCCAGTAAATGAATTCTTTCATGTGTTTGTATCAGCTGCACCTTTTTCAGATCTTACCGGCTGTAAGATGTAGTATAACCTGACATTCTCCTACCCTGTAGAGGAAGGGAAGAAGTCATCAAACAGATACCGAAATGATGTGATAACAGTCTGGAATCATTCCAGCTTTCCATCAATGGCTGGGTGTACTGTTTGCTAAATTGTGATCTCATAGAAATTATTTAACTTCGTTCTATAGACAGGGGCCAATTAGATCTGTCTGCTGTTACTGGATGTTGCATAATGATGCTCCTCCCATTTTTATGTTGTATCTGTGACAGTGTTAGTCTACCATGCTTACCGTCATGTTATGTTCTGTGGAGCATGTTTGAGTTCCTGTTGCTACCTGCTTCAGCTCTGTTAGTTTATCTAAGCTTTCATCATTTTATGTTGTTTCGTGGCACAGCTCAAAACACTCATCATGTTTCTTACTATACATTTGTCTTTGGTCTTAATTATAGATTTATTTAGGGAAGTGGATTTAATTAAATTTATGTTTACATGATGTGATTGTGGAAGGTAATTTCTGGATGACTGTTAATGTATGTTGTGTGGTACTTCTGTAGTTTTAGATTTTAGGTTTTGCATTTCTAAAACGTATGGAAATAATGTCCTTTTCATGGTTCTTTTTTCTTACTGAATATTGATACTTGATGAATATGATCCAAAATGACTGCACCATCTAACTCTGTGGCTTTCATTTCATCTCTATGAATCCATTTTACGCTTGTTAATAGATCCCTCTCTGGCCGCATTGTGGGCGGGGTCTGGTGGTTTTTTACCCTGATCATAATATCGTCCTACACGGCTAACTTAGCTGCCTTCCTGACTGTTGAGAGGATGGTGTCCCCCATTGAAAGTGCAGAGGACTTGGCTAAGCAAACTGAAATTGCTTACGGGACTCTGGACTCTGGCTCAACTAAAGAATTTTTCAGGGTAGGAGACGTCTTCTATGCTTATATTCTTGTGGTTCATTTCCTGATGACCTGGACGTGTGACCTGCGTGTACATTTAATTTTCTGTACATATGATTGTATCACATATTTTACGATCTTTTACATAGATCAACATTTTTTCATATATCTCTAATGTTCAGTGAAAGTTACTGTGCATTTCCAATGATTTTCAGCCCTGGTCCTGGAGGTACACTCTGTATTCTGAACATAATTATTTCATTAAGCTTGATTCTGCTTTGTATTGCTGATGTGTTTATGGAACGCAAGTGTACAGAAGTAGTTTGAAGAAATAACTCTATTTGTATCTTTGTCAGTACAGTATAAGCACAGTACCGACTACTTACTTCTGTCACAAAGGACTAACTTATGAAAAGTCCAGTTGAGAAGAAAACTAGGTCTGTCTGTACCTCCAGGTCCTTCAGGGTTGAGAAACCAAGCTCTGTGCGCCTCATTCGGATACAGCGAGTTTTATCAGCTGTCCTTTCACCATTACCTGCACTGTATTTCCGCTCCCTGCTCCTTATGTCTCCTAGCTGGGCAAAGAAATCATGTAAAAATGCAACTGCATTTCACACCAGTGGAGGTTAGATAGTTTAGTGTAACTGTTCTGCTTTGTCTGTAATGTAATCACAAGTTCTGCAGCAGTCAGGGAAGAGATGTTCCCTTACCTTGTCAATGATGCCAAGTTTGCTTCGCATTAAAATTTCAATTTGGGTGGCAGATTATAACTCTCATTGAGAGCAAAAGACTTTGTGTATTGCGATTTAAAAAATTCCAACGCCCTGTCCCAATATCCATTAAGTACATTTACCTGTGGAATGGTCATACCTAAATTCACTGCAGGTCATTTCATGTCATGCCAACCAAATGATATTGTCACAGTTAATCACAACATCTTTGCTGGCGTGATGGTTCATCATGATGGTTCCATTTACATTTTTCTCCCTCCCTCTCCCCCTCTCTCGGCGCAGCGATCCAAAATCGCGCTGTTCGATAAAATGTGGACGTACATGAAGGGCGCAGAGCCCTCGGTGTTTGTGAAAACCACCGCGGAGGGCGTGCTCCGGGTGCGCAAGTCCAAGGGGAAGTACGCCTACCTGCTGGAGTCCACCATGAATGAGTACATCGAGCAGCGCAAGCCCTGTGACACCATGAAGGTCGGAGGGAACCTGGACTCCAAGGGCTACGGGATCGCCACGCCGAAAGGATCCTCATTAAGGTGGGTGGAATAGTATAACAATATGTCCAATGTTGTTATAGTATCCCACCTACCCTGATG